>NW_027275105.1:0-68381 GCF_030028105.1 Mobula birostris
TGTGTGGATAGGAAAGGTTTACATTTGGACAGGTGTGTGGAAAGGAAAGGATCACGTTTGGACAGGTGTGTGTTTAGGATTTGTTTACATTTGCACAGGTATGTGGATAGGAAAGCTTTACATTAGGACATGTGTGTCGATAGGGAAGGTTTACATTTGGACAGCTGTGTGGATAGGAATTGTTTACATTTGGACAGGTGTATGGATAGGAATTGTTTACATTTGGACAGGTATGTGGATAGGAACGGTTTAGATTTGGACAGGTGTGTGGATAGGAATTGTTTACATCTGGACTGGTGTGTGGATAAGAAGGTTTACATTTGGACAGGTGTGTGGAAAGGAAAGGTTCAGATTTGGACAAGTGTGTGGATGGGAATTGTTTACATTTGGACCGGTGTTTGGATAGGAAAGGTTTACATTCGGATAGGTGTGTGGATAGGAAAATATTGCATTTGGACAGGTGTGTGCATAGGAAAGGATTACATTAGGAAAGGTGTGTGGATAGGAACGGTTTAAATTTGGACAGGTGTGTGCATAGGAATCGTTTACATTTGGACAGGTGTGTGCAGAGGAAAGGGTTACATTTGGACAGGTGTGTGGATAGGAATTGTTTACATTTAGACAGGTGTGTGGATAGGAACGGTTTACATTTGGACAGGTGTGTGCATAGGAACTGTTTACATTTGGACAGGTGTGTGGATATTGAAGGTTTACATTTGGACAGGTGAGTCGATAGCAATTGTTTACATTTGGACAGGTGTGTGGATTGGAACCGTTTACATTAGGAAAGGTGTGTGGATAGAATTTTTACATTAGTACAGGTGTGTGGATAGGAATTGTTTACATTAGGAGAGGTGTGTAGAAAGGAAATGTTCACATTCGGACAGGTGTGTGATAGGAACAGTTTACATTTGGACAGGTGTGTGGATAGGAATTGTTACATTTGGACAGGTATGTGGATAGGAATTGTTTACATTTGGACAGGTGTGTGGATAGGAAAGGTATACATTTGGTCAGGTGCGTGGAAAGGAAAGGTTCACATTCGGACCGGTGTGTGGATGGGAACGGTTTACATTTGGGAGGTGTGTGGATAGGAATTGTTTACATTTCGGACAGGTATGTGGATAGGAACGGTTTACATTTGGACAGGTGTGTGGATAGGAAAGTTTTACATTAGGACAGGTGTGTGGATAGGAAAGTTTTGCATTTGGACTGGTGTATGGATAGGAAAGGATTACATTAGGACAGGTGTGTGGATAGGAACGGTTTAAATTTGGACAGGTGTGTGCATAGGAATTGTTTACATTTGGACAGGTGTGTGGATAGGAAACGTTTACATTTGGACAGGTGTGTGGATAGGAATGGTTTACATTTGGACAGGTATGTGGATAGGAACTTTTTACATTTGGACAGGTGTGTGGATATTCAAGGTTTACATTAGGACAGGTGTGTGGATGGGAAAGGTTTACATTTGGACAGGTGTGTGGAAAGGAAATGTTCACATTTGGACAGGTGTGTGGATAGGAACGCTTTACATTTGGACAGGTGTGTGGATAGGAATTGTTTTCATTAGGAAGAGTGTGTGCATAAGAATTGTTTACATTTGGACAGGTGTGTGGATTGGAAACGTTCACATTTGGACAGGTGTGCGGATAGGAAAGGTTTGCATTTGGACAAGTGTGTGGATAGGAATTGTTACATTTGGACAGGTGTGTGGATAGGAAAGGTTTATATTTGGACAGGGGTGTGGATAGGAAAGAGTTACATTTGGACAGGTGTGTGGAAAGGAAAGGTTCACGTTTGGACAGGTGTGTGTTTAGGAATTGTTTAAATTTGCACAGGTATGTGGATAGGAAAGCTTTACATTAGGACAGGTGTGTGGATAGGAATTGTTTACGTTTGGACAGGTATGTGGATAGGAACGGTTTACATTTGGACAGGTGTGTGGATAGGAATTGTTTACATCTGGACTGGTGTGTGGATAAGAAAGGTTTACATTTGGACAGGTGTGTGGAAAGGAAAGGTTCAGATTTGGACAGGTGTGTGGATGGGAATTGTTTACATTTGGACAGGTGTTTGGATAGGAAAGGATTACATTTGGACAGGTGTGTGGATAGGTAAGGGTTACATTTGGGACAGGTGTGTCGATAGGAAAGATTTACATTAAGATAGGTGTGTGGACAGGAAAGTATTGCATTTGGACAGGTGTGTGGATCGGAAAGGATTACATTAGGACATGTGTGTGGATAGGAACGGTTTAAATTTGGACAGGTGTGTGCATAGGAATCGTTTACATTTGGACAGGTGTGTGGATAGGAAAGGTTTACATTAGTACAGGTGTGTGGATAGGAATTGTTTACATTAGGACAGGTTTGTATAGATAGCAAATGTTTACATTTGGACAGGTGTGTGGATAGGAAAGGTTTACATTTGGACAGGTGTGTGGTTAGGAATTGTTTATATTAGGAGAGGGTGTGTGGAAAGGAAAGGTTCATATTCGGACAGGTGTGTGGATAGGAACGGTTTACATTTGGACAGGTGTGTGGATAGGAATTGTTACATTTGGACAGGTGTGTCGATAGGAAAGAGTTACATTAGGATAGGTGTGTGGACAGAAAGTATTGCATTTGGACAGGTGTGTGGATAGGAAAGGATTACATTAGGACAGATGTGTGGATAGGAGAGTTTTGCATTTGGACATGTGTGTGGATAGGAAAGGATTACATTTGGACAGGTGTGTGGATAGGAATGGTTTACATTAGGACCGGTATGTGGATAGGAACTTTTTACATTTGGACAGGTGTGTGGATATTGAAGGTTTACATTAGGATAGGTGTGTGGATGGGATAGGTTTACATTTGGACAGGTGTGTGGAAAGGAAAGGTTCACATTTGGACAGGTGTGTGGATAGGAACGCTTTACATTTGGACAGGTGTGTGGATAGGAATTGTTTTCATTAGGAAGAGTGTGTCGATAAGAATTGTTTACATTTGGACAGGTGTGTGGATAGGAATTGTTTACATTTGGACAGGTGTGTGCATAGGAACGGTTTACATTTGGACAGGTGTGTGCATAGGAACTTTTTACATTTGTACAGGTGTGTGGATATTGAAGGTTTACATTTGGACAGGTGAGTCGATAGTCAATTGTTTACATTTGGACAGGTGTGGTGGATAGGAACCGTTTACATTAGGAAAGGTGTGTGGATAGGAATTGTTTTCATTAGTAAGAGTGTGTGCATAAGAATTGTTTACATTTGGACAGGTGTGTGGATTGGAAACGTTCACATTTGGACAGGTGTGCGGATAGGAAAGGTTTGCATTTGGACAAGTGTGTGGATAGGAATTGTTTACATTTGGACAGGTGTGTGGATAGGAAAAGGTTTATATTTGGACAGGGGTGTGGATAGGAAATGTTTACATTTGGACAGGTGTGTGGAAAGGAAAGGTTCACGTTTGGACAGGTGTGTGTTTAGGAATTGGTTACATTTGCACAGGTATGTGGATAGGAAAGCTTTACATTAGGACAGGTGTGTGGATAGGGAAGGTTTACATTTGGACCGGTGTGTGGATAGGAATTGTTTACATTGGACAGGTGTATGGATAGGAATTGTTTACGTTTGGACAGGTATGTGGATAGGAACGGTTTACATTTGGACAGGTGTGTGGAAAGGAATTGTTTACATCTGGACTGGTGTGTGGATAAGAAAGGTTTACATTTGGACAGGTGTGTGGAAAGGAAATGTTCAGATTTGGACAGGTGTGTGGATGGAATTGTTTACATTTGGACAGGTGTTTGGATAGAAAGGATTACATTTGGACAGGTGTGTGGATAGGTAAGGGTTACATTTGGACAGGTGTGTCGATAGGAAAGATTTACATTAAGATAGGTGTGTGGACAGGAAAGTATTGCATTTGGACAGGTGTGTGGATAGGAAAGGATTACATTAGGACATGTGTGTGGATAGGAACGGTTTAAATTTGGGACAGGTGTGTGCATAGGAATCGTTTACATTTGGACAGGTGTGTGGATAGGAACTTTTTACATTTGGACAGGTGTGTGGATATTGAAGGTTTACATTTGGACAGGTGTGTGGATATTGAAGGTTTGCATTTGGACAGGTGAGTCGATAGCAATTGTTTACATTTGGACAGGTGCGTGGATAGGAACCGTTTATATTAGGAAAGGTGTGTGGATAGGAATGGTTTACATTAGTACAGGTGTGTGGATAGGAATTGTTTACATTAGGACAGGTTTGTATAGATAGCAAATGTTTACATTTGGACAGGTGTGTGGATAGAAAAGGTTTACATTTGGACAGGTGTGTGGTTAGGAATTGTTTACATTTGGACAGGTGTGTGGATAGGAATTGTTACATTTGGACAGGTGTGTCGATAGGAAAGATTTACATTAGGATCGGTGTGTGGACAGGAAAGTATTGCATTTGGACAGGTGTGTGGATAGGAAAGGATTACATTAGGACAGATGTGTGGATAGGAGAGTTTTGCATTTGGACAGGTGTGTGGATAGGAAAGGATTACATTTGGACAGGTGTGTGGATAGGAATGGTTTACATTAGGACCGGTATGTGGATAGGAACTTCTTACATTTGGACAGGTGTGTGGATATTGAAGGTTTACATTAGGATAGGTGTGTGGATGGGATAGGTTTACATTTGGACAGGTGAGTCGATAGCAATTGTTTACATTTGGACAGGTGTGTGGATTGGAACCGTTTACATTAGGAAAGGTGTGTGGATAGGAATTGTTTACATTAGTACAGGTGTGTGGATAGGAATTGAGTACATTAGGAGAGGTGTGTGGAAAGGATAGGTTCACATTCGGACAGGTGTGTGGATAGGAACAGTTTACATTTGGACAGGTGTGTGGATAGGAATTGTTACATTTGGACAGGTGTGTGGATAGGAAAGGTTTACATTTGGACAGCTGTGTGGAAAGGAAAGGTTCACATTCGGACCGGTGTGTGGATGGGAACGGTTTACATTTGGACAGGTGTGTGGATAGGAATTTTTTTACATTTGGACAGGTATATGGATAGGAACGGTTTACATTTGGGACAGGTGTGTGGATAGGAAAGGTTTACATTAGGACAGGTGTGTGGATAGGAAAGTTTTGCATTTGGACTGGTATATGGATAGGAAAGGATTACATTAGGACAGGTGTGTGGATAGGAACGGTTTAAATTTGGACAGGTGTGTGCATAGGAATTGTTTACATTTGGACAGGTGTGTGGGATAGGAAACGTTTACATTTGGACAGGTGTGTGGATAGGAATGGTTTACATTAGGATAGGTATGTGGATAGGAACTTTTTGCATTTGGACATGTGTGTGGATATTCAAGGTTTACATTAGGACAGGTGTGTGGATGGGAAAGGTTTACATTTCGACAGGTGTGTGGAAACGACAGGTTCACATTTGGACAGGTGTGTGGATAGGAACGCTTTACATTTGGACAGGTGTGTGGATAGGAATTGTTTTCATTAGGAAGAGTGTGTGCATAAGAATTGTTTACATTTGGACAGGTGTGTGGATTGGAAACGTTCACATTTGGACAGGTGTGCGGATAGGAAAGGTTTACATTTGGACAAGTGTGTGGGTAGGAATTGTTTACATTTGGACAGGTGTGTGGATAGGAAAGGCTTGCATTAGAACAGGTGTGTGGATGGGAAAGGTTACATTTGAACAGGTGTGTGGAAAGGAAAGGTTCACATTTCGACAGGTGTGTGGATAGGAACGGTTTACATTTGGAGGCGTGTGTGGATAGGAATTGTTTACATTAGGAACAGTGTGTGGATAAGAATTGTTTACAGTTGGACATGTGTGTGGATTGGAAAGGTTTACATTTGGACAGGGGTGTGGATAGGAAAGGTTTACATTTGGACAGGTGTGTGGAAAGGAAAGGTTCACGTTTGGACAGGTGTGTGTTTAGGAATTTTTTACATTTGCACAGGTATGTGGATAGAAAGCTTTACATTAGGACAGGTGTGTGGATAGGGAAGGTTTACATTTGGACTGGTGTGTGGATAGGAATTGTTTACATTTGGACAGGTGTATGGATAGGAATTGTTTACATTTGGACAGGTATGTGGATAGGAACGGTTTACATTTGGACAGGTGTGTGGATAGGAATTGTTTACATCTGGACTGGTGTGTGGATAAGAAAGGTTTACATTTGGACAGGTGTGTGGAAAGGAAAGGTTCAGATTTGGACAGGTGTGTGGATGGGAATTGTTTACATTTGGACAGGTGTTTGGATAGGAAAGAATTACATTTGGACAGGTGTGTGGATAGGTAAGGGTTACATTTGGACAGGTGTGTCGATAGGAAAGATTTACATTAGGATAGGTGTGTGGACAGGAAAGTATTGCATTTGGACAGGTGTGTGGATAGGAAAGGATTACATTAGAACAGGTGTGTGGATAGGAACGGTTTAAATTTGGACAGGTGTGCGCATAGGAATCATTTACATTCGGACAGGTGTGTATAGGAAAGCTTTTCATTTAGACAGTAGTGTGGATAGCAATTGTTTACATTTGGACAGGTGTGTGGAAAGGAAAGGTTTACATTAGGACAGGTGTGTGGATAGGAAAGTTCTGCATTTGGACAGGTGTGTGGATAGGAAAGGTTTACATTTGGACAGGTGTGGGGAAAGGAAAGGTTCACATTCGGACAGGTGTGTGGATAGGAACGGTTTACATTTGGACAGGTGTGTGGATACGAATTGTTTACATTTGGACTGGTGTGTGGATAAGTAAGGTTTACATTTGGACAGGTGTGTGGAAAGGAAAGGTTTAAATTTGGACAGGTGTGTGCATAGGAATTGTTTACATTTGGACAGGTGTGTGGATAGGAAAGATTTACATTTGGACAGGTGTGTGTATAGGAATGGTTTACATTTGGACACGTGTATGGATAAGAATTGTTTACATTAGGAACAGTGTGTGGATAAGAATTGCTAACATTTGGACAGGTGTGTGGATTGGAAAGGTTTACCTTTGGACAGGTGTGTGGATAGGAATGGTTTACATTAGGACAGGTATGTGGATAGGAATTGTTTACATTTCGACAGGTGTGTGGATAGGAAAGGTTTATATTTGGACAGGGGTGTGGAAAGGAAAGGTTCACATTCGGACAGGTGTGTGGATAGGAACGGTTTACATTTGGACAGGTGTGTGGATAGGAATTGTTACATTTGGACAGGTGTGTGGATAGGAACAGTTTACATTTGGACAGGTGTGTGGATAGGAAAGGTTTACATTTGGACAGGTGTGTGGAAAGGAAAGGATCACGTTTGGACAGGTGTGTGTTTAGGATTTGTTTACATTTGCACAGGTATGTGGATAGGAAAGCTTTACATTAGGACATGTGTGTGGATAGGGAAGGTTTACATTTGGACAGCTGTGTGGATAGGAGTTGTTTACATTTGGACAGGTGTATGGATAGGAATTGTTTACATTTGGACAGGTATGTGGATAGGAACGGTTTACATTTGGACAGGTGTGTGGATAGGAATTGTTTACATCTGGACAAGTGTGTGGATGGGAATTGTTTACATTTGGACCGGTGTTTGGATAGGAAAGGTTTACATTCGGATAGGTGTGTGGATAGGAAAATATTGCATTTGGACAGGTGTGTGCATAGGAAAGGATTACATTAGGACAGCTGTGTGGATAGGAACGGTTTAAATTTGGACAGGTGTGTGCATAGGAATCGTTTACATTTGGACAGGTGTGTGCAGAGGAAAGGGTTACATTTGGACAGGTGTGTGGATAGGAATTGTTTACATTTAGACAGGTGTGTGCATAGGAACGGTTTACAATTTGGACAGGTGTGTGCATAGGAACTGTTTACATTTGGACAGGTGTGTGGATATTGAAGGTTTACATTTGGACAGGTGAGTCGATAGCAATTGTTTACATTTGGACAGGTGTGTGGATTGGAACCGTTTACATTAGGAAAGGTGTGTGGATAGGAATTTTTTACATTAGTACAGGTGTGTGGATAGGAATTGTTTACATTAGGAGAGGTGTGTGGAAAGGAAACGTTCACATTCGGACAGGTGTTTGATAGGAACAGTTTACATTTGGATAGGTGTGTGGATAGGAATTGTTACATTTGGACAGGTATGTGGATAGGAATTGTTTACATTTGGACA
This sequence comes from Mobula birostris, assembly GCF_030028105.1. NCBI lineage: Eukaryota > Metazoa > Chordata > Chondrichthyes > Myliobatiformes > Myliobatidae > Mobula > Mobula birostris. Next base: position 8,177 of record NW_027275105.1, read on the forward strand.
GGTGTGTGGATAGGAAAGGTTTACATTTGGTCAGGTGCGTGGAAAGGAAAGGTTCACATTCGGTCCGGTGTGTGGATGGGAACGGTTTACATTTGGTAGGTGTGTGGATAGGAATTGTTTACATTTCGACAGGTATGTGGATAGGAACGGTTTACATTTGGACAGGTGTGTGGATAGGAAAGGTTTACATTAGGACAGGTGTGTGGATAGGAAAGTTTTGCATTTGGACTGGTGTATGGATAGGAAAGGATTACATTAGGACAGGTGTGTGGATAGGAACGGTTTAAATTTGGACAGGTGTGTGCATAGGAATTCTTTACATTTGGATAGGTGTGTGGATAGGAAACGTTTACATTTGGACAGGTGTGTGGATAGGAATGGTTTACATTTGACAGGTATGTGGATAGGAACTTTTTACATTTGGACAGGTGTGTGGATATTCAAGGTTTACATTAGGACAGGTGTGTGGATGGGAAAGGTTTACATTTGGACAGGTGTGTGGAAAGGAAAGGTTCACATTTGGACAGGTGTGTGGATAGGAACGCTTTACATTTGGACAGGTGTGTGGATAGGAATTGTTTTCATTAGGAAGAGTGTGTGCATAAGAATTGTTTACATTTGGACAGGTGTGTGGATTGGAAACGTTCACATTTGGACAGGTGTGCGGATAGGAAAGGTTTGCATTTGGACAAGTGTGTGGATAGGAATTGTTTACATTTGGACAGGTGTGTGGATAGGAAAGGTTTATATTTGGACAGGGGTGTGGATAGGAAAGGTTTACATTTGGACAGGTGTGTGGAAAGGAAAGGTTCACGTTTGGACAGGTGTGTGTTTAGGAATTGTTTAAATTTGCACAGGTATGTGGATAGGAAAGCTTTACATTAGGAGAGGTGTGTGGATAGGAATTGTTTACGTTTGGACAGGTATGTGGATAGGAACGGTTTACATTTGGACAGGTGTGTGGATAGGAATTGTTTACATCTGGACTGGTGTGTGGTTAAGAAAGGTTTACATTTGGACAGGTGTGTGGAAAGGAAAGGTTCAGATTTGGACAGGTGTGTGGATGGGAATTGTTTACATTTGGACAGGTGTTTGGATAGGAAAGGATTACATTTGGACAGGTGTGTGGATAGGTAAGGGTTACATTTGGACAGGTGTGTCGATAGGAAAGATTTACATTAAGATAGGTGTGTGGACAGGAAAGTATTGCATTTGGACAGGTGTGTGGATCGGAAAGGATTACATTAGGACATGTGTGTGGATAGGAACGGTTTAAATTTGGACAGGTGTGTGCATAGGAATCGTTTACATTTGGGACAGGTGTGTGGTTAGGAATTGTTTATATTAGGAGAGGTGTGTGGAAAGGAAAGGTTCATATTCGGACATGTGTGTGGATAGGAACGGTTTACATTTGGACAGGTGTGTGGATAGGAATTGTTACATTTGGACATGTGTGGATAGGAAAGATTTACATTAGGATAGGTGTGTGGACAGGAAAGTATTTCATTTGGGACAGGTGTGTGGATAGGAAAGGATTACATTAGGACAGATGTGTGGATAGGAGAGTTTTGCATTTGGACAGGTGTGTGGATAGGAAAGGATTACATTTGGACAGGTGTGTGGATAGGAATGGTTTACATTAGGACCGGTATGTGGATAGGAACTTTTTACATTTGGACAGGTGTGTTGATATTGAAGGTTTACATTAGGATAGGTGTGTGGATGGGTTAGGTTTACATTTGGACAGGTGTGTGGAAAGGAAAGGTTCACATTTGGACAGGTGTGTGGATAGGAACGCTTTACATTTGGACAGGTGTGTGGATAGGAATTGTTTCCATTAGGAAGAGTGTGTCGATAAGAATTGTTTACATTTGGACAGGTGTGTGGATAGGAATTGTTTACATTTGGACAGGTGTGTGCATAGGAACGGTTTACATTTGGACAGGTGTGTGCATAGGAACTTTTTACATTTGTACAGGTGTGTGGATATTGAAGGTTTGCATTTGGACAGGTGAGTCGATAGCAATTGTTTACATTTGGACAGGTGTGTGGATAGGAACCCGTTTACATTAGGAAAGGTGTGTGGATAGGAGTGGTTTACATTAGTACAGGTGTGTGGATAGGAATTGTTTACATTAGGACAGGTTTGTGTAGATAGCAAATGTTTACATTTGGACAGGTGTGTGGATAGGAAAGGTTTACATTTGGACAGGTGTGTGGTTAGGAATTGTTTATATTAGGAGAGGTGTGTGGAAAGGAAAGGTTCATATTCGGACAGGTGTGTGGATAGGAACGGTTTACATTTGGACAGGTGTGTGGATAGGAATTGTTACATTTGGACAGGTGTGTGGATAGGAACGGTTTACATTTGGACAGGTGTGTGGATAATTAGGGGTAACATTTGGACACGTGTTTCGATAGGAAAGGTTTACATTAGGACAGATGTGTGGATAGGAATTGTTTACATTAAGAGAGGTATGTGGATAGGAATTGTTTACATTTGGACAGGTGTGTGGATAGGAAAGGTTTATATTTGGACAGGGGTGTGGATAGGGAAGGTTTACATTTGGACCGGTGTGTGGATAGGCATTGTTTACATTTGGACAGGTGTATGGATAGGAATTGTTTACATTTGGACAGGTATGTGGATAGGAACGGTTTACATTTGGACAGGTGTGTGGATAGGAATTGTTTACATCTGGACTGGTGTGTGGATAACAAAGGTTTACATTTGGACAGGTGTGTGGAAAGGAAAGGTTCAGATTTGGACAGGTGTGTGGATGGGAATTGTTTACATTTGGACAGGTGTTTGGATAGGAAAGGATTACATTTGGACAGGTGTGTGGATAGGTAAGGGTTACATTTGGACAGGTGTGTCGATAGGAAAGATTTACATTAGGATAGGTGTGTGGACAGGAAAGTATTGCATTTGGACAGGTGTGTGGATAGGAAAGGATTACATTGGGACAGGTGTGTGGATAGGAACGGTTTAAATTTGGACAGGTGTGTGCATAGGAATCGTTTACATTCGGACAGGTGTGTATAGGAAAGCTTTTCATTTAGACAGTAGTGTGGATAGCAATTGTTTACATTTGAACAGGTGTGTGGAAAGGAAAGGTTTACATTAGGACAGGTGTGTGGATCGGAAAGTTCTGCATTTGGACAGGTGTGTGGATAGGAAAGGTTTACATTTGGACAGGTGTGGGGAAAGGAAAGGTTCACATTCGGACAGGTGTGTGGATAGGAACGGTTTACATTTGGACAGGTGTGTGGATAGGAATTGTTTACATTTCGACAGGTATGTGGATAGGAACGGTTTACATTTGGACAGGTGTGTGGATAGGAATTGTTTACATTTGGACTGGTGTGTGGATAAGTAAGGTTTACATTTGGACAGGTGTGTGGAAAGGAAAGGTTTAAATTTGGACAGGTGTGTGCATAGGAATTGTTTACATTTGGACAGGTGTGTGGATAGGAAAGATTTACATTTGGACAGGTGTGTGTATAGGAATGGTTTACATTAGGATAGGTATGTGGATAGGAACTTTTTACATTTGGACAGGTTTGTGGATATTGAAGGTTTACATTAGGATAGGTGTGTGGATGGGAAAGGTTTACATTTGGACAGGTGTGTGGAAAGGAAAGGTTCACATTTGGACAGGTGTGTGGATAGGAACGCTTTACATTTGGACAGGAATTGTTTTCATTAGGAAGAGTGTGTGCATAATGATTGTTTACATTTGGACAGGTGTGTGGATTGGAAGGGTTCACATTTGGACAGGTGTGCGGATAGGAAAGGTTTACATTTGGACAAGTTTGTGAATAGGAATTGTTTACATTTGGACAGGTGTGTGGATAGGAAAGGCTTACATTAGGACAGGTGTGTGGATGTGAAAGGTTTACATTTGAACAGTTGTGTGGAAAGGAAAGGTTCACATTTGGACAGGTGTGTGGATAGGAACGGTTTACATTTGGACACGTGTGTGGATAGGAATTGTTTACATTAGGAACAGTGTGTGGATAAGAATTGTTTACATTTGGACAGGTGTGTGGATTGGAAAGGTTTACCTTTGGACAGGTGTGTGGATAGGAATGGTTTACATTAGGACAGGTATGTGGATAGGAATTGTTTACATTTCGACAGGTGTGTGGATAGGAAAGGTTTATATTTGGACAGGGGTGTGGAAAGGAAAGGTTCACATTCGGACAGGTGTGTGGATAGGAACGGTTTACATTTGGACAGGTGTGTGGATAGGAATTGTTACATTTGGACAGGTGTGTGGATAGGAACAGTTTACATTTGGACAGGTGTGTGGATAGGAAAGGTTTACATTTGGACAGGTGTGTGGAAAGGAAAGGATCACGTTTGGACAGGTGTGTGTTTAGGATTTGTTTACATTTGCACAGGTATGTGGATAGGAAAGCTTTACATTAGGACATGTGTGTGGATAGGGAAGGATAACATTTGGACAGCTGTGTGGATAGGAATTGTTTACATTTGGACAGGTGTATGGATAGGAATTGTTTACATTTGTCAGGTATGTGGATAGGAACGGTTTACATTTGGACAGGAGTGTGGATAGGAATTGTTTACATCTGGACTGGTGTGTGGATAAGAAAGGTTTACATTTGGACAGGTGTGTGGAAAGGATAGGTTCAGATTTGGACAGGTGTGTGGATGGGAATTGCTTACATTTGGACCGGTGTTTGGATAGGAAAGGTTTACATTCGGATAGGTGTGTGGATAGGAAAGTATTACATTTGGACAGGTGTGTGCATAGGAAAGGATTACATTAGGACAGGTGTGTGGATAGGAACGGTTTAAATTTGGACAGGTGTGTGCATAGGAATCGTTTACATTTGGACAGGTGTGTGGAGAGGAAAGGGTTACATTTGGACAGGTGTGTGGATAGGAATTGTTTACATTTGGACAGGTGTGTGCATAGGAACGGTTCACATTTGGACAGGTGTGTGCATAGGAACTGTTTACATTTGGACAGGTGTGTGGATATTGAAGGTTTACATTTGGACAGGTGAGTCGATAGCAATTGTTTACATTTGGACAGGTGTGTGGATTGGAACCGTTTTTCATTAGGAAAGGTGTGTGGATAGGAATTTTTTACATTAGTACAGGTGTGTGGATAGGAATTGTTACATTTGGACAGGTATGTGGATAGGAAATGTTTACATTTGGACAGGTGTGTGGATAGGAAAGGTTTACATTTGGACAGGTGCGTGGAAAGGAAAGGTTCACATTCGGACCGGTGTGTGGATGGGAACGTTTTACATTTGGAAGGTGTGTGGATAGGAATTGTTTACATTTGGACAGGTATGTGGATAGGAACGGTTTACATTTCTACAGGTGTGTGGATAGGAAAGGTTTACATTAGGACAGGTGTGTGGATAGGAAAGTTTTGCATTTGGACTGGTGTATGGATAGGAAAGGATTACATTAGGACAGGTGTGTGGATAGGAACGGTTTAAATTTGGACAGGTGTGTGCATAGGAATTGTTTACATTTGGACAGGTGTGTGGATAGGAAACGTTTACATTTGGACAGGTGTGTGGATAGGAATGGTTTACATTTGGACAGGTATGTGGATAGGAACTTTTTACATTTGGACAGGTGTGTGGATATTCAAGGTTTACATTAGGACAGGTGTGTGGATGGGAAAGGTTTACATTTGGACAGGTGTGTGGAAAGGAAAGGTTCACATTTGGACAGGTGTGTGGATAGGAACGCTTTACATTTGGACAGGTGTGTGGATAGGAATTGTTTTCATTAGTAAGAGTGTGTGCATAAGAATTGTTTACATTTGGACAGGTGTGTGGATTGGAAACGTTCACATTTGGACAGGTGTGCGGATAGGAAAGGTTTGCATTTGGACAAGTGTGTGGATAGGAATTGTTTACATTTGGACAGGTGTGTGGATAGGAAAGGTTTATATTTGGACAGGGGTGTGGATAGGAAATGTTTACATTTGGACAGGTGTGTGGAAAGGAAAGGTTCACGTTTGGACAGGTGTGTGTTTAGGAATTGTTTACATTTGCACAGGTATGTGGATAGGAAAGCTTTACATTAGGACAGGTGTGTGGATAGGGAAGGTTTACATTTGGACCGGTGTGTGGATAGGAATTGTTTACATTTGGACAGGTGTATGGATAGGAATTGTTTACGTTTGGACAGGTATGTGGATAGGAACGGTTTACATTTGGACAGGTGTGTGGATAGGAATTGTTTACATCTGGACTGGTGTGTGGATAAGAAAGGTTTACATTTGGACAGGTGTGTGGAAAGGAAAGGTTCAGATTTGGACAGGTGTGTGGATGGGAATTGTTTACATTTGGACAGGTGTTTGGATAGGAAAGGATTACATTTGGACAGGTGTGTGGATAGGTAAGTGTTACATTTGGACAGGTGTGTCGATAGGAAAGATTTACATTAAGATAGGTGCGTGGACAGGAAAGTATTGCATTTGGACAGGTGTGTGGATCGGAAAGGATTACATTAGGACATGTGTGTGGATAGGAACGGTTTAAATTTGGACAGGTGTGTGAATAGGAATCGTTTACATTTGGACAGGTGTGTGGATAGGAACTTTTTACATTTGGACAGGTGTGTGGATATTGAAGGTTTACATTTGGACAGGTGTGTGGATATTGAAGGTTTACATTTGGACAGGTGAGTCGATAGCAATTGTTTTCATTTGGACAGGTGCGTGGATAGGAACCGTTTACATTAGGAAAGGTGTGTGGATAGGAATGGTTTACATTAGTACAGGTGTGTGGATAGGAATTGTTTACATTTGGACAGGTGTGTCGATAGGAAAGATTTACATTAGGATAGGTGTGTGGAGAGGAAAGTATTGCATTTGGACAGGTGTGTGGATAGGAAAGGATTACATTCGGACAGATGTGTGGATAGGAGAGTTTTGCATTTGGACAGGTGTGTGGATAGGAAAGGATTATATTTGGACCGGTATGTGGATAGGAACTTCTTACATTTGGACAGGTGTGTGGATATTGAAGGTTTACATTAGGATAGGTGTGTGGATGGGATAGGTTTACATTTGGACAGGTGTGTGGAAAGGAAAGGTTCACATTTGGACAGGTGTGTGGATAGGAACGCTTTACATTTGGACAGGTGTGTGGATAGGAATTGTTTTCATTAGGAAGAGTGTGTCGATAAGAATTGTTTACATTTGGACAGGTGTGTGGATAGGAATTGTTTACATTTGGACAGGTGTGTGCATAGGAACGGTTTACATTTGGACAGGTGTGTGCATAGGAACTTTTTACATTTGGACAGGTGTGTGGATATTGAAGGTTTACATTTGGACAGGTGAGTCGATAGCAATTGTTTACATTTGGACAGGTGTGTGGATAGGAACCGTTTACATTAGGAAAGGTGTGTGGATAGGAGTGGTTTACATTAGTACAGGTGTGTGGATAGGAATTGTTTACATTAGGACAGGTTTGTGTAGATAGCAAATGTTTACATTTGGACAGGTGTGTGGATAGGAAAGGTTTACATTTGGACAGGTGTGTGGATAGGAATTGTTACATTTGGACAGGTGTGTGGATAGGAACGGTTTACATTTGGACAGGTGTGTGGATAAGTAGGGGTAACATTTGGACACGTGTTTCGATAGGAAAGGTTTACATTAGGACAGATGTGTGGATAGGAAAGTTTTGCATTTGGACAGGTGTGTGGATAGGAAAGGATTACATTAGGACAGGTGTGTGGATAGGAACGGTTTAAATTTGGACAGGTGTATGCATAGGAATTGTTTACATTTGGACAGGTGTGTGGATAGGAAAGGATTACATTTGGACAGGTGTGTGGATAGGAATGGTTTACATTAGGACCGGTATGTGGATAGGAACTTTTTACATTTGGACAGGTGTGTGGATATTGAAGGTTTACATTAGGACAGGTGTGTGGATGGGATAGGTTTACATTTGGACAGGTGTGTGGAAAGGAAAGGTTCACATTTGGACAGGTGTGTGGATAGGAACGCTTTACATTTGGACAGGCGTGTGGATAGGAATTGTTTTCATTAGGAAGAGTGTGTGGATAAGAGTTGTTTACTTTTGGACAGGTGTGTGGATTGGAAACGTTTACATTTGTACAGGTGTGTGAATAGGAACGGTTTACATTTGGACAGGTGTGTAGATAGGAATTGTTTACATTCGGACAGGTGTGTATAGGAAAGCTTTTCATTTAGACAGTAGTGTGGATAGCAATTGTTTACATTTGGACAGGTGTGTGGAAAGGAAAGGTTTACATTAGGACAGGTGTGTGGATAGGAAAGTTTTGCATTTGAACAGTTGTGTGGATAGGAAAGGATTACATTAGGACAGGTGTGTGGATAGGAACGGTTTAAATTTGGACAGGTGTGTGGATAGGAATGGTTTACATTAGGACAGGTATGTGGATAGGAATAGTTTACATTTGGACAGGTGTGTGGATAGGAATGGTTTACATTAGGACAGGTGTGTGGATAGGAATAGTTTACATTTGGACTGGTGTGTGGATACGAATTGTTCACATTTGGACAGGTGTGTGGATACGAATTGTTCACATTTGGACAGGTGTGTGGAAGGGAAGGATTCACATTTGGACAGGTGTGTGCATAGGAATTGTTCACATTTGGACAGGTGTGTGGATAGGAAAGGTTTACATTTGGACTTGTGTGTGGAAAGGAAAAGATTACATTTGGACAGGTGTGTGTATAAGAATTGTCTGCATTTGGACAGGTGTGTGGATAGGAATTGTTTACTTTCGGACAGGATTATGGATAGGAAAGGTTTTCATTTAGACAGGTGTGTGGATAGGAAAGGTTTACATTTGGACAGGTGTGTGGATAGGAAATGTTTACATTTGGACAGGTGTGTGGATAGGAAAGATTTACATTTGGACAGGTGTGTGTATAGGAATGGTTTACATTAGGATAGGTATGTGGATAGGAACTTTTTACATTTGGACAGGTGTGTGGATATTGAAGGTTTACATTAGGACAGGTGTGTGGATGGGAAAGGTTTACATTTGGACAGGTGTGTGGAAAGGAAAGGTTCACATTTGGACAGGTGTGTGGATAGGAACGCTTTACATTTGGACAGGAATTGTTTTCATCAGGAAGAGTGTGTGCATAATGATTGTTTACATTTGGACAGGTGTGTGGATTGGAAGCGTTCACATTTGGACAGGTGTGCGGATAGGAAAGGTTTACATTTGGACAAGTTTGTGGATAGGAATTGTTTACATTTGGACAGGTGTGTGGATAGGAAAGGCTTACATTAGGACAGGTGTGTGGATGTGAAAGGTTTACATTTGAACAGCTGTGTGGAAAGGAAAGGTTCACATTTGGACAGGTGTGTGGATAGGAACGGTTTACATTTGGACACGTGTGTGGATAGGAATTGTTTACATTAGGAACAGTGTGTGGATAAGAATTGTTTACATTTGGACAGGTGTGTGGATTGGAAAGGTTTACCTTTGGACAGGTGTGTGGATAGGAATGGTTTACATTAGGACAGGTATGTGGATAGGAATTGTTTACATTTCGACAGGTGTGTGGATAGGAAAGGTTTATATTTGGACAGGGGTGTGGAAAGGAAAGGTTCACATTCGGACAGGTGTGTGGATAGGAACGGTTTACATTTGGACAGGTGTGTGGATAGGAATTGTTACATTTGGACAGGTGTGTGGATAGGAACAGTTTACATTTGGACAGGTGTGTGGATAGGAAAGGTTTACATTTGGACAGGTGTGTGGAAAGGAAAGGATCACGTTTGGACAGGTGTGTGTTTAGGATTTGTTTACATTTGCACAGGTATGTGGATACGAAAGCTTTACATTAGGACATGTGTGTGGATAGGGAAGGTTTACATTTGGACAGCTGTGTGGATAGGAATTGTTTACATTTGGACAGGTGTATGGATAGGAATTGTTTACATTTGGACAGGTATGTGGATAGGAATTGTTTACATCTGGACTGGTGTGTGGATAAGAAAGGTTTACATTTGGACAGGTGTGTGGAAAGGATAGGTTCAGATTTGGACAGGTGTGTGGATGGGAATTGCTTACATTTGGACCGGTGTTTGGATAGGAAAGGTTTACATTCGGATAGGTGTGTGGATAGGAAAGTATTACATTTGGACAGGTGTGTGCATAGGAAAGGATTACATTAGGACAGGTGTGTGGATAGGAACGGTTTAAATTTGGACAGGTGTGTGCATAGGAATCGTTTACATTTGGACAGGTGTGTGGAGAGGAAAGGGTTACATTTGGACAGGTGTGTGGATAGGAATTGTTTACATTTGGACAGGTGTGTGCATAGGAACGGTTCACATTTGGACAGGTGTGTGCATAGGAACTGTTTACATTTGGACAGGTGTGTGGATATTGAAGGTTTACATTTGGACAGGTGAGTCGATAGCAATTGTTTACATTTGGACAGGTGTGTGGATTGGAACCGTTTACATTAGGAAAGGTGTGTGGATAGGAATTTTTTACATTAGTACAGGTGTGTGGATAGGAATTGTTACATTTGGACAGGTATGTGGATAGGAATTGTTTACATTTGGACAGGTGTGTGGATAGGAAAGTTTTGCATTTGGACTGGTGTATGGATAGGAAAGGATTACATTAGGACAGGTGTGTGGATAGGAACGGTTTAAATTTGGACAGGTGTGCATAGGAATTGTTTACATTTGGACAGGTGTGTGGATAGGAAACGTTTACATTTGGACAGGTGTGTGGATAGGAATGGTTTACATTTGGACAGGTATGTGGATAGGAACTTTTTACATTTGGACAGGTGTGTGGATATTCAAGGTTTACATTAGGACAGGTGTGTGGATGGGAAAGGTTTACATTTGGACAGGTGTGTGGAAAGGAAAGGTTCACATTTGGACAGGTGTGTGGATAGGAACGCTTTACATTTGGACAGGTGTGTGGATAGGAATTGTTTTCATTAGTAAGAGTGTGTGCATAAGAATTGTTTACATTTGGACAGGTGTGTGGATTGGAAACGTTCACATTTGGACAGGTGTGCGGATAGGAATTGTTTACATTTGGACAGGTGTGTGGATAGGAAAGGTTTATATTTGGACAGGGGTGTGGATAGGAAATGTTTACATTTGGACAGGTGTGTGGAAAGGAAAGGTTCACGTTTGGACAGGTGTGTGTTTAGGAACTGTTTACATTTGGACAGGTGTGTGGATATTGAAGGTTTACATTTGGACAGGTGAGTCGATAGCAATTGTTTACATTTGGACAGGTGTGTGGATTGGAACCGTTTACATTAGGAAAGGTGTGTGGATAGGAATTTTTTACATTAGTACAGGTGTGTGGATAGGAATTGTTACATTTGGACAGGTATGTGGATAGGAATTGTTTACATTTGGACAGGTGTGTGGATAGGAAAGTTTTGCATTTGGACTGGTGTATGGATAGGAAAGGATTACATTAGGACAGGTGTGTGGATAGGAACGGTTTAAATTTGGACAGGTGTGCATAGGAATTGTTTACATTTGGACAGGTGTGTGGATAGGAAACGTTTACATTTGGACAGGTGTGTGGATAGGAATGGTTTACATTTGGACAGGTATGTGGATAGGAACTTTTTACATTTGGACAGGTGTGTGGATATTCAAGGTTTACATTAGGACAGGTGTGTGGATGGGAAAGGTTTACATTTGGACAGGTGTGTGGAAAGGAAAGGTTCACATTTGGACAGGTGTGTGGATAGGAACGCTTTACATTTGGACAGGTGTGTGGATAGGAATTGTTTTCATTAGTAAGAGTGTGTGCATAAGAATTGTTTACATTTGGACAGGTGTGTGGATTGGAAACGTTCACATTTGGACAGGTGTGCGGATAGGAAAGGTTTGCATTTGGACAAGTGTGTGGATAGGAATTGTTTACATTTGGACAGGTGTGTGGATAGGAAAGGTTTATATTTGGACAGGGGTGTGGATAGGAAATGTTTACATTTGGACAGGTGTGTGGAAAGGAAAGGTTCACGTTTGGACAGGTGTGTGTTTAGGAATTGTTTACATTTGCACAGGTATGTGGATAGGAAAGCTTTACATTAGGACAGGTGTGTGGATAGGGAAGGTTTACATTTGGACCGGTGTGTGGATAGGAATTGTTTACATTTGGACAGGTGTATGGATAGGAATTGTTTACGTTTGGACAGGTATGTGGATAGGAACGGTTTACATTTGGACAGGTGTGTGGATAGGAATTGTTTACATCTGGACTGGTGTGTGGATAAGAAAGGTTTACATTTGGACAGGTGTGTGGAAAGGAAAGGTTCAGATTTGGACAGGTGTGTGGATGGGAATTGTTTACATTTGGACAGGTGTTTGGATAGGAAAGGATTACATTTGGACAGGTGTGTGGATAGGTAAGTGTTACATTTGGACAGGTGTGTCGATAGGAAATATTTACATTAAGATAGGTGTGTGGACAGGAAAGTATTGCATTTGGACAGGTGTGTGGATCGGAAAGGATTACATTAGGACATGTGTGTGGATAGGAACGGTTTAAATTTGGACAGGTGTGTGAATAGGAATCGTTTACATTTGGACAGGTGTGTGGATAGGAACTTTTTACATTTGGACAGGTGTGTGGATATTGAAGGTTTACATTTGGACAGGTGTGTGGATATTGAAGGTTTACATTTGGACAGGTGAGTCGATAGCAATTGTTTTCATTTGGACAGGTGCGTGGATAGGAACCGTTTACATTAGGAAAGGTGTGTGGATAGGAATGGTTTACATTAGTACAGGTGTGTGGATAGGAATTGTTTACATTTGGACAGGTGTGTGGATAGGAATTGTTTACATTTGGACAGGTGTGTGCATAGGAACGGTGTACATTTGGACAGGTGTGTGCATAGGAACTTTTTACATTTGGACAGGTGTGTGGATATTGAAGGTTTACATTTGGACAGGTGAGTCGATAGCAATTGTTTACATTTGGACAGGTGTGTGGATAGGAACCGTTTACATTAGGAAAGGTGTGTGGATAGGAATGGTTTACATTAGTACAGGTGTGTGGATAGGAATTGTTTACATTAGGACAGGTTTGTATAGATAGGAAATGTTTACATTTGGACAGGTGTGTGGATAGGAAAGGTTTACATTTGGACAGGTGTGTGGTTAGGAATTGTTTATATTAGGAGAGGTGTGTGGAAAGGAAAGGTTCATATTCGGACAGGTGTGTGGATAGGAACGGTTTACATTTGGACAGGTGTGTGGATAGGAATTGTTACATTTCGACAGGTGTGTCGATAGGAAAGATTTACATTAGGATAGGTGTGTGGACAGGAAAGTATTGCATTTGGACAGGTGTGTGGATAGGAAAGGATTACATTAGGACAGATGTGTGGATAGGAGAGTTTTGCATTTGGACAGGTGTGTGGATAGGAAAGGATTATATTTGGACAGGTGTGTGGATAGGAATGGTTTACATTAGGACCGGTATGTGGATAGGAACTTCTTACATTTGGACAGGTGTGTGGATATTGAAGGTTTACATTAGGATAGGTGTGTGGATGGGATAGGTTTACATTTGGACAGGTGTGTGGAAAGGAAAGGTTCACATTTGGACAGGTGTGTGGATAGGAACGCTTTACATTTGGACAGGTGTGTGGATAGGAATTGTTTTCATTAGGAAGAGTGTGTCGATAAGAATTGTTTACATTTGGACAGGTGTGTGGATAGGAATTGTTTACATTTGGACAGGTGTGTGCATAGGAACGGTTTACATTTGGACAGGTGTGTGCATAGGAACTTTTTACATTTGTACAGGTGTGTGGATATTGAAGGTTTACATTTGGACAGGTGAGTCGATAGCAATTGTTTACATTTGGACAGGTGTGTGGATAGGAACCGTTTACATTAGGAAAGGTGTGTGGATAGGAGTGGTTTACATTAGTACAGGTGTGTGGATAGGAATTGTTTACATTAGGACAGGTTTGTGTAGATAGCAAATGTTTACATTTGGACAGGTGTGTGGATAGGAAAGGTTTACATTTGGACAGGTGTGTGGTTAGGAATTGTTTATATTAGGAGAGGTGTGTGGAAAGGAAAGGTTCATATTCGGACAGGTGTGTGGATAGGAACGGTTTACATTTGGACAGGTGTGTGGATAGGAATTGTTACATTTGGACAGGTGTGTGGATAGGAACGGTTTACATTTGGACAGGTGTGTGGATAAGTAGGGGTTACATTTGGACACGTGTTTCGATAGGAAAGGTTTACATTAGGACAGATGTGTGGATAGGAAAGTTTTGCATTTGGACAGGTGTGTGGATAGGAAAGGATTACATTAGGACAGGTGTGTGGATAGGAACGGTTTAAATTTGGACAGGTGTATGCATAGGAATTGTTTACATTTGGACAGGTGTGTGGATAGGAAAGGATTACATTTGGACAGGTGTGTGGATAGGAATGGTTTACATTAGGACCGGTATGTGGATAGGAACTTTTTACATTTGGACAGGTGAGTGGATATTGAAGGTTTACATTAGGACAGGTGTGTGGATGGGATAGGTTTACATTTGGACAGGTGTGTGGAAAGGAAAGGTTCACATTTGGACAGGTGTGTGGATAGGAACGCTTTACATTTGGACAGGCGTGTGGATAGGAATTGTTTTCATTAGGAAGCGTGTGTGGATAAGAATTGTTTACTTTTGGACAGGTGTGTGGATTGGAAACGTTTACATTTGTACAGGTGTGTGAATAGGAACGGTTTACATCTGGACAGGTGTGTAGATAGGAATTGTTTACATTCGGACAGGTGTGTATAGGAAAGCTTTTCATTTAGACAGTAGTGTGGATAGCAATTGTTTACATTTGGACAGGTGTGTGGAAAGGAAAGGTTTACATTAGGACAGGTGTGTGGATAGAAAAGTTTTGCATTTGAACAGTTGTGTGGATAGGAAAGGATTACATTAGGACAGGTGTGTGGATAGGAACGGTTTAAATCTGGACAGGTGTGTGGATAGGAATGGTTTACATTAGGACAGGTATGTGGATAGGAATAGTTTACATTTGGACAGGTGTGTGGATAGGAATGGTTTACATTAGGACAGGTGTGTGGATAGGAATAGTTTACCTTTGGACAGGTGTGTGGATACGAATTGTTCACATTTGGACAGGTGTGTGGAAGGGAAGGATTCACATTTGGACAGGTGTGTGGATAGGAATTGTTCACATTTGGACAGGTGTGTGGATAGGAAAGGTTTACATTTGGACTTGTGTGTGGAAAGGAAAAGATTACATTTGGACAGGTGTGTGGATAAGAATTGTCTGCATTTGGACAGGTGTGTGGATAGGAATTGTTTACTTTCGGACAGGATTATGGATAGGAAAGGTTTTCATTTAGACAGGTGTGTGGATAGGAAAGGTTTACATTTGGACAGGTGTGTGGATAGGAATGGTTTACGTTTTGACAGGTGTGTGGATGGGAATAGTTTACATTTGGACTGGTGTGTGGATACGAATTGTTCACATTTGGACAGGTGTGTGGATACGAATTGTTCACATTTGGACAGGTGTGTGGAAGGGAAGGATTCACATTTGCACAGGTGTGTGGACAAGAATTGTTTACATTCGGAGAGTATTGTGGATAGTAAAGGTTTTCATTTAGACAGGTGTGTGGATAGGAACGGTTTAGATTTGGACAGGTGTGTGGATAGGAATTGTTACATTTGGACAGGTGTGTAGATTGGAAAGGTTTATATTTGGACAGGTGTGTGGATATGAAAGGTTTACATTAGGACAGGTGTGTTGATAGGAAAGTTTTCCATCTGGACAGGTGTGTGGATTAGAATGGTTTACATTTGGACAGGTGTGTGGATAGGAATTGTTTACATTCGGACAGGATTGTGGATAGGAATGGTTTTCATTTAGACAGGTGTGTGGATAGGAATTGCTTACATTTGGACAGGTGTGTGGTTAGGAGTTGTTACATTTGGACAGGTGTGTGGATAGGAACGGTTTACATTTGGACAGGTGTGTGGGTAGGTAAGGTTTACATTTGGACAGGTGTGTGGAAAGGAAAGGTTCACGTTTGGACAGGTGTGTGTTTAGGAATGGTTTACATTTGGACTGGTGTGTGGATAAGAAAGTTTTACATTTGGACAGGTGTGTGGAAAGGAAAGGTTCAGATTTGCACAGGTGTGTGGATAGGAATGGTTTACATTTTGACAGGTGTGTGGATAGGAATAGTTTACATTTGGACTGGTGTGTGGATACGAATTGTTCACATTTGGACAGGTGTGTGGATACGAATTGTTCACATTTGGATAGGTGTGTGGAAGGGAAGGATTCACATTTGGACAGGTGGGTGGATAGGAATTGTTTACATTCGGAGAGGATTGTGGATAGGAAAGGTTCTCATTTAGACAGGTGTGTGTTTAGGAATTGTTTACATTTGCACAGGTATGTGGATAGGAAAGCTTTACATTAGGACAGGTGTGTGGATAGGGAAGGTTTACATTTGGACCGGTGTGTGGATAGGAATTGTTTACATTTGGACAGGTGTATGGATAGGAATTGTTTACGTTTGGACAGGTATGTGGATAGGAACGGTTTACATTTGGACAGGTGTGTGGATAGGAATTGTTTACATCTGGATTGGTGTGTGGATAAGAAAGGTTTACATTTGGACAGGTGTGTGGAAAGGAAAGTTTCAGATTTGGACTGGTGTGTGGATGGGAATTGTTTACATTTGGACCGGTGTTTGGATAGGAAAGGATTAAATTTGGACAGGTGTGTGGATAGGTAAGGGTTACATTTGGTCAGGTGTGTCGATAGGAAAGATTTACATTAAAATAGGTGTGTGGACAGGAAAGTATTGCATTTGGACAGGTGTGTGGATCGGAAAGGATTACATTAGGACATGTGTGTGGATAGGAATGGTTTAAATTTGGACAGGTGTGTGCATAGGAATCGTTTACATTTGGACAGGTGTGTGGATAGGAAAGGTTTACATTTGGACAGGTGTGTGGATAGGAATTGTTTACATTTGGACAGGTGTGTGCATAGGAACGGTGTACATTTGGACAGGTGTGTGCATAGGAACTTTTTACATTTGAGCAGGTGTGTGGATATTGAAGGTTTACATTTGGACAGGTGAGTCGATAGCAATTGTTTACATTTGGACAGGTGTGTGGATAGCAACCGTTTACATTAGGAAAGGTGTGTGGATAGGAATGGTTTACATTAGTACAGGTGTGTGGATAGGAATTGTTTACATTAGGACAGGTTTGTATAGATAGGAAATGTTTACATTTGGACAGGTGTGTGGATAGGAAAGGTTTACATTTGGACAGGTGTGTGGTTAGGAATTGTTTATATTAGGAGAGGTGTGTGGAAAGGAAAGGTTCATATTCGGACAGGTGTGTGGATAGGAACGGTTTACATTTGGACAGGTGTGTGGATAGGAATTGTTACATTTGGACAGGTGTGTCGATAGGAAAGGATTACATTAGGACAGATGTGTGGATAGGAGAGTTTTCCATTTGGACAGGTGTGTGGATAGGAAAGGATTACATTTGGACAGGTGTGTGGATAGGAATGGTTTACATTAGGACCGGTATGTGGATAGGAACTTTTTACATTTGGACAGGTGTGTGGATATTGAAGGTTTACATTAGGATAGGTGTGTGGATGGGATAGGTTTACATTTGGACAGGTGTGTGGAAAGGAAAGGTTCACATTTGGACAGGTGTGTGGATAGGAACGCTTTACATTTGGACAGGTGTGTGGATAGGAATTGTTTTCATTAGGAAGAGTGTGTCGATAAGAATTGTTTACATTTGGACAGGTGTGTATAGGAATTGTTTACATTTGGACAGGTGTGTGCATAGGAACGGTTTACATTTGGACAGGTGTGTTCATAGGAACTTTTTACATTTGTACAGGTGTGTGGATATTGAAGGTTTACATTTGGACAGGTGAGTCGATAGCAATTGTTTACATTTGGACAGGTGTGTGGATAGGAACCGTTTACATTAGGAAAGGTGTGTGGATAGGAGTGGTTTAAATTAGTACAGGTGTGTGGATAGGAATTGTTTACATTAGGACAGGTTTGTGTAGATAGCAAATGTTTACATTTGGACAGGTGTGTGGATAGGAAAGGTTTACATTTGGACAGGTGTGTGGTTAGGAATTGTTTATATTAGGAGAGGTGTGTGGAAAGGAAAGGTTCATATTCGGACAGGTGTGTGGATAGGAACGGTTTACATTTGGACAGGTGTGTGGATAGGAATTGTTACATTTGGACAGGTGTGTGGATAGGAACGGTTTACATTTGGACAGGTGTGTGGATAAGTAGGGGTTACATTTGGACACGTGTTTCGATAGGAAAGGTTTACATTAGGACAGATGTGTGGATAGGAAAGTTTTGCATTTGGACAGGTGTGTGGATAGGAAAGGATTACATTAGGACAGGTGTGTGGATAGGAACGGTTTAAATTTGGACAGGTGTATGCATAGGAATTGTTTACATTTGGACAGGTGTGTGGATAGGAAAGGATTACATTTGGACAGGTGTGTGGATAGGAATGGTTTACATTATGACCGGTATGTGGATAGGAACTTTTTACATTTGGACAGGTGTGTGGATATTGAAGGTTTACATTAGGACAGGTGTGTGGATGGGATAGGTTTACATTTGGACAGGTGTGTGGAAAGGAAAGGTTCACATTTGGACAGGTGTGTGGATAGGAACGCTTTACATTTGGACAGGCGTGTGGATAGGAATTGTTTTCATTAGGAAGCGTGTGTGGATAAGAATTGTTTACTTTTGGACAGGTGTGTGGATTGGAAACGTTTACATTTGTACAGGTGTGTGAATAGGAACGGTTTACATTTGGACAGGTGTGTAGATAGGAATTGTTTACATTCGGACAGGTGTGTATAGGAAAGCTTTTCATTCAGACAGTAGTGTGGATAGCAATTGTTTACATTTGGACAGGTGTGTGGAAAGGAAAGGTTTACATTAGGACAGGTGTGTGGATAGGAAAGTTTTGCATTTGAACAGTTGTATGGATAGGAAAGGATTACATTAGGAGAGGTGTGTGGATAGGAACGGTTTAAATTTGGACAGGTGTGTGGATAGGAATGGTTTACATTAGGACAGGTATGTGGATAGGAATAGTTTACATTTGGACAGGTGTGTGGATAGGAGTGGTTTACATTAGGACAGGTGTGTGGATAGGAATAGTTTACATTTGGACTGGTGTGTGGATACGAATTGTTCACATTTGGACAGGTGTGTGGATACGAATTGTTCACATTTGGACAGGTGTGTGGAAGGGAAGGATTCACATTTGCACAGGTGTGTGGACAGGAATTGTTTACATTCGGAGAGTATTGTGGATAGTAAAGGTTTTCATTTAGACAGGTGTGTGGATAGGAACGGTTTACATTTGGACAGGTGTGTGGATAGGAATTGTTACATTTGGACAGGTGTGTAGATTGGAAAGGTTTACATTTGGACAGGTGTGTGGATATGAAAGGTTTACATTAGGACAGGTGTGTTGATAGGAAAGTTTTCCATTTGGACAGGTGTGTGGATTAGAATGGTTTACATTTGGGCAGGTGTGTGGATAGGAATTGTTTACATTCGGACAGGATTGTGGATAGGAATGGTTTTCATTTAGACAGGTGCGTGACTAGGAATTGCTTACATTTGGACAGGTGTGTGGTTAGGAACGGTTTACATTTGGACAGGTGTGTGGGTAGGTAAGGTTTACATTTGGGCAGGTGTGTGGAAAGGAAAGGTTCACGTTTGGACAGGTGTGTGTTTAGGAATGGTTTACATTTGCACAGGTGTGTGGATAGGAATTGTTTACATTTGGACTGGTGTGTGGATAAGAAAGTTTTACATTTGGACAGGTGTGTGGAAAGGAAAGGTTCAGATTTGCACAGGTGTGTGGATAGGAATGGTTTACATTTTGACAAGTGTGTGGATAGGAATAGTTTACATTTGGACTGGTGTGTGGATACGAATTGTTCACATTTGGACAGGTGTGTGGATACGAATTGTTCACATTTGGACAGGTGTGTGGAAGGGAAGGATTCACATTTGGACAGGTGGGTGGATAGGAATTGTTTACATTCGGACAGGTGTGTGGATAGGAACGGTTTACATTTGGACAGTGTGTGGATAGGATTTGTTACATTTGGACAGGTGTGTAGATAGCAAAGGTTTACATTTGGACAGGTGTTTGGATAGGAAAGGTTTACATTAGGACAACTGTGTTGATAGGAAAGTTTTCCTTTTGGACAGGTGTGTGGATAAGAATTGTTTACATTTGGACAGGTGTGTGGTTAGGAATTGTTTACATTAGGACAGGTGTGTGGATAGCAATTGTTTACATTTGGACAGGTGTGTGGACAGGAAAGGTTTACATTTGGACAGGTGTGTGCTTAGGAATTGTTTACATTAGGACAGGTATGTGGATAGGAATTATTTACATTTGGACAGGTGTGTGGATAGGAAAGGTTTACATTTGGACAGGTGTGTGGATAGGAATTGTTTACATTTGGACAGGTGTGTGCATAGGAACGGTGTACATTTGGACAGGTGTGTGCATAGGAACTTTTTACATTTGAACAGGTGTGTGGATATTGAAGGTTTACATTTGGACAGGTGAGTCGATAGCAATTGTTTACATTTGGACAGGTGTGTGGATAGCAACCGTTTACATTAGGAAAGGTGTGTGGATAGGAATGGTTTACATTAGTACAGGTGTGTGGATAGGAATTGTTTACATTAGGACAGGTTTGTATAGATAGGAAATGTTTACATTTGGACAGGTGTGTGGATAGGAAAGGTTTACATTTGGACAGGTGTGTGGTTAGGAATTGTTTATATTAGGAGAGGTGTGTGGAAAGGAAAGGTTCATATTCGGACAGGTGTGTGGATAGGAACGGTTTACATTTGGACAGGTGTGTGGATAGGAATTGTTACATTTGGACAGGTGTGTCGATAGGAAAGGATTGCATTAGGACAGATGTGTGGATAGGAGAGTTTTCCATTTGGACAGGTGTGTGGATAGGAAAGGATTACATTTGGACAGGTGTGTGGATAGGAATGGTTTACATTAGGACCGGTATGTGGATAGGAACTTTTTACATTTGGACAGGTGTGTGGATATTGAAGGTTTACATTAGGATAGGTGTGTGGATGGGATAGGTTTACATTTGGACAGGTGTGTGGAAAGGAAAGGTTCACATTTGGACAGGTGTGTGGATAGGAACGCTTTACATTTGGACAGGTGTGTGGAGAGGAATTGTTTTCATTAGGAAGAGTGTGTCGATAAGAATTGTTTACATTTGGACAGGTGTGTGGATAGGAATTGTTTACATTTGGACAGGTGTGTGCATAGGAACGGTTTACATTTGGACAGGTGTGTTCATAGGAACTTTTTACATTTGTACAGGTGTGTGGATATTGAAGGTTTACATTTGGACAGGTGAGTCGATAGCAATTGTTTACATTTGGACAGGTGTGTGGATAGGAACCGTTTACATTAGGAAAGGTGTGTGGATAGGAGTGGTTTAAATTAGTACAGGTGTGTGGATAGGAATTGTTTACATTAGGACAGGTTTGTGTAGATAGCAAATGTTTACATTTGGACAGGTGTGTGGATAGGAAAGGTTTACATTTGGACAGGTGTGTGGTTAGGAATTGTTTATATTAGGAGAGGTGTGTGGAAAGGAAAGGTTCATATTCGGACAGGTGTGTGGATAGGAACGGTTTACATTTGGACAGGTGTGTGGATAGGAATTGTTACATTTGGACAGGTGTGTGGATAGGAACGGTTTACATTTGGACAGGTGTGTGGATAAGTAGGGGTTACATTTGGACACGTGTTTCGATAGGAAAGGTTTACATTAGGACAGATGTGTGGATAGGAAAGTTTTGCATTTGGACAGGTGTGTGGATAGGAAAGGATTACATTAGGACAGGTGTGTGGATAGGAACGGTTTAAATTTGGACAGGTGTATGCATAGGAATTGTTTACATTTGGACAGGTGTGTGGATAGGAAAGGATTACATTTGGACAGGTGTGTGGATAGGAATGGTTTACATTATGACCGGTATGTGGATAGGAACTTTTTACATTTGGACAGGTGTGTGGATATTGAAGGTTTACATTAGGACAGGTGTGTGGATGGGATAGGTTTACATTTGGACAGGTGTGTGGAAAGGAAAGGTTCACATTTGGACAGGTGTGTGGATAGGAACGCTTTACATTTGGACAGGCGTGTGGATAGGAATTGTTTTCATTAGGAAGCGTGTGTGGATAAGAATTGTTTACTTTTGGACAGGTGTGTGGATTGGAA
This sequence comes from Mobula birostris, assembly GCF_030028105.1. Taxonomy (NCBI): domain Eukaryota; kingdom Metazoa; phylum Chordata; class Chondrichthyes; order Myliobatiformes; family Myliobatidae; genus Mobula; species Mobula birostris. The sequence goes on from NW_027275105.1 coordinate 30,557, forward strand.
ACGTTTACATTTGTACAGGTGTGTGAATAGGAACGGTTTACATTTGGACAGGTGTGTAGATAGGAATTGTTCACATTCGGACAGGTGTGTATAGGAAAGCTTTTCATTCAGACAGTAGTGTGGATAGCAATTGTTTACATTTGGGCAGGTGTGTGGAAAGGAAAGGTTTACATTAGGACAGGTGTGTGGATAGGAAAGTTTTGCATTTGAACAGTTGTATGGATAGGAAAGGATTACATTAGGACAGGTGTGTGGATAGGAACGGTTTAAATTTGGACAGGTGTGTGGATAGGAATGGTTTACATTAGGACAGGTATGTGGATAGGAATAGTTTACATTTGGACAGGTGTGTGGATAGGAGTGGTTTACATTAGGACAGGTGTGTGGATAGGAATAGTTTACATTTGGACTGGTGTGTGGATACGAATTGTTCACATTTGGACAGGTGTGTGGATACGAATTGTTCACATTTGGACAGGTGTGTGGAAGGGAAGGATTCACATTTGCACAGGTGTGTGGACAGGAATTGTTTACATTCGGAGAGTATTGTGGATAGTAAAGGTTTTCATTTAGACAGGTGTGTGGATAGGAACGGTTTACATTTGGACAGGTGTGTGGATAGGAATTGTTACATTTGGACAGGTGTGTAGATTGGAAAGGTTTACATTTGGACAGGTGTGTGGATATGAAAGGTTTACATTAGGACAGGTGTGTTGATAGGAAAGTTTTCCATTTGGACAGGTGTGTGGATTAGAATGGTTTACATTTGGGCAGGTGTGTGGATAGGAATTGTTTACATTCGGACAGGATTGTGGATAGGAATGGTTTTCATTTAGACAGGTGTGTGACTAGGAATTGCTTACATTTGGACAGGTGTGTGGTTAGGAACGGTTTACATTTGGACAGGTGCGTGGATAGGAGTTGTTACATTTGGACAGGTGTGTGGATAGGAACGGTTTACATTTGGACAGGTGTGTGGGTAGGTAAGGTTTACATTTGGACAGGTGTGTGGAAAGGAAAGGTTCACGTTTGGACAGGTGTGTGTTTAGGAATGGTTTACATTTGCACAGGTGTGTGGATAGGAATTGTTTACATTTGGACTGGTGTGTGGATAAGAAAGTTTTACATTTGGACAGGTGTGTGGAAAGGAAAGGTTCAGATTTGCACAGGTGTGTGGATAGGAATGGTTTACATTTTGACAAGTGTGTGGATAGGAATAGTTTACATTTGGACTGGTGTGTGGATACGAATTGTTCACATTTGGACAGGTGTGTGGATACGAATTGTTCACATTTGGACAGGTGTGTGGAAGGGAAGGATTCACATTTGGACAGGTGGGTGGATAGGAATTGTTTACATTCGGACAGGTGTGTGGATAGGAACGGTTTACATTTGGACAGTGTGTGGATAGGATTTGTTACATTTGGACAGGTGTGTAGATAGCAAAGGTTTACATTTGGACAGGTGTTTGGATAGGAAAGGTTTACATTAGGACAGCTGTGTTGATAGGAAAGTTTTCCTTTTGGACAGGTGTGTGGATAAGAATTGTTTACATTTGGACAGGTGTGTGGATAGGATTTGTTTACATTCGGACAGGATTGTGGATAGGAAAGGTTTTCATTTAGACAGGTGTGTGGATATGAATTGCTTACATTTGGACAGGTGTGTGGTTAGGAACGGTTTACATTTGGACAGGTGTGTGGATAGGAATTGTTACATTTGGACAGGTGTGTGGGTAGGAACGGTTTACATTTGGACAGGTGTGTGGGTAGGAAAGGTTTACATTTGGACAGGTGTGTGGAAAGCAAAGGTTCACGTTTGGACAGGTGTGTGTTTAGGAATGGTTTACATTTGCACAGGTATGTGGGTAGGAAAGCTTTACATTTGGACAGGTGTGTGGATAGGAATTGTTTACATTTGGACAGGTGTATGAATAGGAATTGTTTACATTTGGACAGGTATGTGGATAGGAAAGCTTTACATTTGGACAGGTGTGTGGATAGGAATTGTTTACATTTGGACAGGTGTATGGATAGGAATTGTTTACATTTGGACAGGGATGTGGATAGGAACGGTTTACATTTGGACAGGTGTGTGGATAGGAATTGTTTACATTTGGACTAGTGTGTGGATAAGAAAGTTTTACATTTGGACAGGTGTGTGGAAAGGAAAGGTTCATATTTGGACAGGTGTGTGGATAGCAATTGTTTACATTTGGACAGGTGTTTGGATAGGAGAGGATTACATTTGGACAGGTGTGTCGATATGAAAGGTTTACATTAGGACAGGTGTGTGGATAGGAAAGTATTGCATTTGGACAGGTGTGTGAATAGGAAAGGATTACATTAGGACAGGTGTGTCGATAGGAACGGTTTAAATTTGGACAGGTGTGTGCATAGGAATCGTTTACATTTGGATAGGTGTGTGGATAGGAATGGTTTACATTAGGACAGGTATGTGGATAGGAATAGTTTACATTTGGACAGATGTGTGGAACGGAACCGTTTACATTAGGAAAGGTGTGTGGATAGGAATGGTTTACATTAGGACAGGTGTGTGGTTAGGAATTGTTTACATTAGGACAGGTGTGTGGATAGCAATTGTTTACATTTGGACAGGTGTGTGGACAGGAAAGGTTTACATTTGGACAGGTGTGTGCTTAGGAATTGTTTACATTAGGACAGGTATGTGGATAGGAATTATTTACATTTGGACAGGTGTGTGGATAGGAAAGGTTTACATTTGCACAGGTGTGGGGAAAGAAAAGGTTCACATTCGGACAGGTGTGTGGATAAAAACGGTTTACATTTGGACAGGTGTGTGGATAGGAATTGTTTACATTTGGACAGGTGTGTGGATAGGAATTGTTTACATTTGGACAGGTATGTGGATAGGAACGGTTTACATTTGGACAGGTGTGTGGATAGGAATTGTTTACATTTGGACTGGTGTGTGGATAAGAAAGGTTTACATTTGGACAGGTGTGTGGAAACGAAAGTTTCAGATTTGGACAGGTGTGTGGATAGGAATTGTTTACATTTGGACTGGTGTGTGGATAAGAAAGGTTTACATTTGGACAGGTGTGTGGAAACGAAAGTTTCAGATTTGGACAGGTGTGTGGATAGGAATAGTTTACATTTGGACTGGTGTGTGGATACTAATTGTTCACATTTGGACAGGAGGTGGATACGAGTTGTTCACATTTGGACAGGTGTGTGGATTGGAAACGTTTACATTTGTACAGGTGTGTGAATAGGAACGGTTTACATTTGGACAGTTGTGTAGATAGGAATTGTTTACATTCGGACAGGTGTGTATAGGAAAGCTTTTCATTTAGACAGTAGTGTGTATAGCAATTGTTTACATTTGGACAGGTGTGTGGATAGGAAAGTTTTGCATTTGGACAGTTGTGTGGATAGGAAAGGATTACATTAGGACAGGTGTGTGGATAGGAACGGTTTAAATTTGGACAGGTGTTTGGATAGGAATGGTTTACATTAGGGCAGGTGTGTGGATAGGAATAGTTTACATTTGGACTGGTGTGTGGATACGAATTGTTCACATTTGGACAGGTGTTTGGATACGAATTGTTCACATTTGGACAGGTGTGTGGAAGGGAAGGATTCACATTTGGACAGGTGTGTGGATAGGAATTGTTCACATTTGGACAGGTGTGTGGATAGGAAAGGTTTACATTTGGACTTGTGTGTGGAAAGGAAAAGATTACATTTGGACAGGTGTGTGGATAGGAATTGTCTGCATTTGGACAGGTGTGTGGATAGGAATTGTTTACTTTCGGACAGGATTATGGATAGGAAAGGTTTTCATTTAGACAGGTGTGTGGATAGGAAAGGTTTACATTTGGACAGGTGTGTGGATAGGAATGGTTTACGTTTTGACAGGTGTGTGGATAGGAATAGTTTACATTTGGACTGGTGTGTGGATACGAATTGTTCACATTTGGACAGGTGTGTGGATACGAATTGTTCACATTTGGACAGGTGTGTGGAAGGGAAGGATTCACATTTGCACAGGTGTGTGGATAGGAATTGTTTACATTCGGAGAGTATTGTGGATAGGAAAGGTTTTCATTTAGACAGATGTGTGGATAGGAACGGTTTACATTTGGACAGGTGTGTGGATAGGAATTGTTACATTTGGACAGGTGTGTAGATTGGAAAGGTTTACATTTGGACAGGTGTGTGGATATGAAAGGTGTACATTAGGACAGGTGTGTTGATAGGAAAGTTTTCCATTTGGACAGGTGTGTGGATAAGAATTGTTTACATTTGGACAGGTGTGTGGATAGGAATGGTTTACATTTTGACAGGTGTGTGGATAGGAATAGTTTACATTTGGACTGGTGTGTGGATACGAATTGTTCACATTTGGACAGGTGTGTGGAAGGGAAGGATTCACATTTGGACAGGTGGGTGGATAGGAATTGTTTACATTCGGAGAGGATTGTGGATAGGAAAGGTTCTCATTTAGACAGCTGTGTGGATAGGAACGGTTTACATTTGGACAGGTGTGTGGATAGGAATTGTTACATTTGGACAGGTGTGTAGATAGGAAAGGTTTACATTTGGACAGGTGTGTGGATAGGAAAGGGTTACATTAGGACAGCTGTGTTGATAGGAAAGTTTTCCTTTTGGACAGGTGTGTGGATAAGAATTGTTTACATTTGGACAGGTGTGTGGATAGGAATTGTTTACATTCGGACAGGATTGTGGATAGGAAAGGTTTTCATTTAGACAGGTGTGTGGATAGGAATTGCTTACATTTGGACAGGTGTGTGGTTAGGAACGGTTTACATTTGGACAGGTGCGTGGATAGGAGTTGTTACATTTGGACAGGTGTGTGGATAGGAACGGTTTACATTTGGACAGGTGTGTGGGCAGGTAAGGTTTACATTTGGACAGGTGTGTGGAAAGGAAAGGTTCACGTTTGGACAGGTGTGTGTTTAGGAATGGTTTACATTTGCACAGGTGTGTGGATAGGAATTGTTTACATTTGGACTGGTGTGTGGATAAGAAAGTTTTACATTTGGACAGGTGTGTGGAAAGGAAAGGTTCAGATTTGCACAGGTGTGTGGATGGGAATTGTTTACATTTGGACAGGTGTTTGGATAGGAAAGGATTACATTTGGACAGGTGTGTGGATAGGTAAGGGTTACATTTCAACAGGTGTGTCGATATGAAAGGTTTACATTAGGACAGGTCTGTGGATAGGAACGGTTTAAATTTGGACAGGTGTGTGCATAGGAATCGTTTACATTTGGACAGGTGTGTGGATAGGAATGGTTTACATTTTGACAGGTGTGTGGATAGGAATAGTTTACATTTGGACTGGTGTGTGGATACGAATTGTTCACATTTGGACAGGTGTGTGGATACGAATTGTTCACATTTGGACAGGTGTGTGGAAGGGAAAGATTCACATTTGGACAGGTGGGTGGATAGGAATTGTTTACATTCGGAGAGGATTGTGGATAGGAAAGGTTCTCACTTAGACAGCTGTGTGGATAGGAACGGTTTACATTTGGACAGGTGTGTGGATAGGAATTGTTACATTTGGACAGGTGTGTAGATAGGAAAGTTTTACATTTGGACAGGTGTGTGGATAGGAAAGGTTTACATTAGGACAGCTGTGTTGATAGGAAAGTTTTCCTTTTGGACAGGTGTGTGGATAAGAATTGTTTACATTTGGACAGGTGTGTGGATAGGAATTGTTTACATTCGGACAGGATTGTGGATAGGAAAGGTTTTCATTTAGACAGGTGTGTGGATATGAATTGCTTACATTTGGACAGGTGTGTGGTTAGGAACGGTTTACATTTGTACAGGTGTGTGGATAGGAACGGTTTACATTTGGACAGGTGTGTGGGTAGGAATGGTTTACATTTGGACAGGTGTGTGGAAAGCAAAGGTTCACGTTTGGACAGGTGTGTGTTTAGGAATGGTTTACATTTGCACAGGTATGTGGGTAGGAAAGCTTTACATTTGGAGAGGTGTGTGGATAGGAATTGTTTACATTTGGACAGGTGTATGCATAGGAATTGTTTACATTTGGACAGGTATGTGGATAGGAAAGCGTTACATTTGGACAGGTGTGTGGATAGGAATTGTTTACATTTGGACAGGTGTATGGATAGGAATTGTTTACATTTGGACAGGTATGTGGATAGGAACGGTTTACATTTGGACAGGTGTGTGGATAGGAATTGTTTACATTTGGACTGGTGTGTGGATAAGAAAGTTTTACATTTGGACAGCTGTGTGGAAAGGAAAGGTTCAGATTTGGACAGGTGTGTGGATAGGAATTGTTTACATTTGGACAGGTGTTTGGATTGGAAAGGATTACATTTGGACAGGTGTGTCGATATGAAAGGTTTACATTAGCACAGGTGTGCGGATAGGAAACTTTTGCATTTGGACAGATGTGTGAATAGGAAAGGATTACATTAGGACAGGTGTGTCGATAGGAACGGTTTAAATTTGGACAGGTGTGTGCATAGGAATCGCTTACATTTCGACAGGTGTGTGGATAGGAATGGTTTACATTAGGACAGGTATGTGGATAGGAATAGTTTACATTTGGACAGATGTGTGGAACGGAACCGTTTACATTAGGAAAGGTGTGTTGATAGGAATGGTTTACATTAGGACAGGTGTGTGGATAGCAATTGTTTATATTTAGACAGGTGTGTGGATAGGAAAGGTTTACATTTGGACAGGTGTGTGCTTAGGAATTGTTTACATTAGGAGAGGTGTGTGGAAAGGAAAGGTTCACATTTGGAAAGGTGTGTGGATAGGAATTGTTTACATTTGGACAGGTGTGTGGACAGGAATTCTTTACATTTGGACAGGTGTGTGGATAGGTAAGGTTTACATTTGGACAGGTGTGTGGATAGGAATGGTTTACATTTGGACAGGTGTGTGGATAGGAACGGTTTACATTTGGACAGGTGTGTGGAAAGGAAAGGTTCAGATTTCTGCAGGTCTGTGGATAGGAATTTTTTACATTTGGACAGCTGTTTGGATAGGAAATTATTACATTTAGACAGGTGTGTGGATAGGTAAGGTTTACATTTGGTCAGGTGTGTCGATAGGAAAGGTTTACATTAGGACAGGTGTGTGGATAGGAAAGTTTTGCATTTGGACAGGTGTGTGGATAGGAATTGTTCACATTTGGACAGGTGTGTGGATAGGAAAGGATTACATTAGGACAGGTGTGTGGATAGGAGCGGTTTAAATTTGGACAGGTGTGTGCATAGGAATTGGTTACATTTGGACAGGTGTGTGGATAGGAATTGTTTACATTTGGACAGGTGTGCGGATCGGAAAGGTTGACATTTGGGCAGGTGTGTGGATAGGAATTGTTTACATTTGGACAGGTGTGTGGATAGGAAAGGCTTACATTAGGACAGGTGTGTGGATAGGAATTGTTTACATTAGGACAGGTGTGTGGATAGCAATTTTTTATATTTGGACAGGTGTGTGGATAGGAAAGGTTTACATTTGGACAGGTGTGTGCTTAGGAATTGTTTACATTAGGAGAGGTGTGTGGAAAGGAAAGGTTCACATTTGGACAGGTGTGTGGATAGGAATTGTTTACATTTGGACAGGTGTGTGGACAGGAATTGTTTACATTTGGACAGGTGTGTGGATAGGTAAGGTTTACATTTGGACAGGTGTGTGGATAGGAACGGTTTACATTTGGACAGGTGTGTGGATAGGAATTTTTTACATTTGGATAGGTATGTGGATAAGAAAGGTTTACATTTGGACAGGTGTGTGGAAAGGAAAGGTTCAGATTTCTGCAGGTCTGTGGATAGGAATTTTTTACATTTGGACAGCTGTTTGGATAGGAAATTATTACATTTAGACAGGTGTGTGGATAGGGAAGGTTTACATTTGGTCAGGTGTGTCGATAGGAAAGGTTTACATTAGGACAGGTGTGTGGATAGGAAAGTTTTGCATTTGGACAGGTGTGTGGATAGGAATTGTTCACATTTGGACAGGTGTATGGATAGGAAAGGATTACATTAGGACAGGTGTGTGGATAGGAGCGGTTTAAATTTGGACAGGTGTGTGCATAGGAATTGGTTACATTTGGACAGGTGTGTGGATAGGAATTGTTTACATTTGGACAGGTGTGCGGATCGGAAAGGTTGACATTTGGACAGGTGTGTGGATAGGAAAGGCTTACATTAGGACAGGTGTGTGGATAGGAAAGGTTTACATTTGGATAGGTGAGTGGAAAGCAAAGATTTACATTAGGACAGGTGTGTGGAAAGGAAAGATTTACATTAGGAAAGGTGTGTGGAAAGGAAACGTTCACATTTCGAGAGGTGTGCGGATAGGAATTCTTTACATTAGGAACAGTGTGTGGATAAGAATTGTTTACATTTGGACAGGTGTGTGGATTGGAATTATTTACATTTGGACAGGTGTGTGGATAGGAACGGTTTACATTTGGACAGGTGTGTGGATAGGAATTGTTTACATTTGGACAGGTGTGTGGATAGGAATTGTTTACATTTGGACAGGTATGTGGATAGGAACGGTTTACATTTGGACAGGTGTGTCGATAGGAATTGTTTACATTTGGACTGGTGTGTGGATACGAATTGTTCACATTTGGACAGGTGGGTGGATACGAATTGTTCACATTTGGACTGGTGTGTGGAAGGGAAGGATTCACATTTGGACAGGTGTGTGGATAGGAATTGTTTACATTCGGAGAGTATTGTGGATAGGAAAAGTTTTCATTTAGACAGGTGTGTGGATAGGAATTGTTACATTTGGACAGGTGTGTAGATTGGAAAGGTTTACATTTGGACAGGTGGGTGGATATCAAAGGTTTACATTAGGACAGGTGTGTTGATAGGAAAGTTTTCCATTTGGACAGGTGTGTGGATAAGAATTGTTTACATTTGGACAGGTGTGTGGATAGGAATTGTTTACATTTGGACAGGTGCGTGGATAGGAGTTGTTACATTTGGACAGGTGTGTGGATAGGAACGTTTTACATTTGGACAGGTGTGTGGGTAGGTAAGGTTCACATTTGGACAGGTGTGTGGAAAGGAAAGGTTCACATTTGGACAGGTGTGTGGATAGGAACGGTTTACATTTGGACAGGTGTGTGGATAGGAATTGTTTACATTTGGACAGGTGCGTGGATAGGAGTTGTTACATTTGGACAGGTGTGTGGATAGGAACGTTTTACATTTGGACAGGTGTGTGGGTAGGTAAGGTTCACATTTGGACAGGTGTGTGGAAAGGAAAGGTTCACATTTGGACAGGTGTGTGGATATGAATTGCTTACATTTGGACAGGTGTGTGGTTAGGAACGGTTTACATTTGTACAGGTGTGTGGATAGGAACGGTTTACATTTGGACAGGTGTGTGGGTAGGAATGGTTTACATTTGGACAGGTGTGTGGAAAGCAAAGGTTCACGTTTGGACAGGTGTGTGTTTAGGAATGGTTTACATTTGCACAGGTATGTGGGTAGGAAAGCTTTACATTTGGAGAGGTGTGTGGATAGGAATTGTTTACATTTGGACAGGTGTATGCATAGGAATTGTTTACATTTGGACAGGTATGTGGATAGGAAAGCGTTACATTTGGACAGGTGTGTGGATAGGAATTGTTTACATTAGTACAGGTGTATGGATAGGAATTGTTTACATTTGGACAGGTATGTGGATAGGAACGGTTTACATTTGGACAGGTGTGTGGATAGGAATTGTTTACATTTGGACTGGTGTGTGGATAAGAAAGTTTTACATTTGGACAGCTGTGTGGAAAGGAAAGGTTCAGATTTGGACAGGTGTGTGGATAGGAATTGTTTACATTTGGACAGGTGTTTGGATTGGAAAGGATTACATTTGGACAGGTGTGTCGATATGAAAAGGTTTACATTAGCACAGGTGTGCGGATAGGAAACTTTTGCATTTGGACAGATGTGTGAATAGGAAAGGATTACATTAGGACAGGTGTGTCGATAGGAACGGTTTAAATTTGGACAGGTGTGTGCATAGGAATCGCTTACATTTCGACAGGTGTGTGGATAGGAATGGTTTACATTAGGACAGGTATGTGGATAGGAATAGTTTACATTTGGACAGATGTGTGGAACGGAACCGTTTACATTAGGAAAGGTGTGTTGATAGGAATGGTTTACATTAGGACAGGTGTGTGGATAGCAATTGTTTATATTTAGACAGGTGTGTGGATAGGAAAGGTTTACATTTGGACAGGTGTGTGCTTAGGAATTGTTTACATTAGGAGAGGTGTGTGGAAAGGAAAGGTTCACATTTGGAAAGGTGTGTGGATAGGAATTGTTTACATTTGGACAGGTGTGTGGACAGGAATTCTTTACATTTGGACAGGTGTGTGGATAGGTAAGGTTTACATTTGGACAGGTGTGTGGATAGGAATGGTTTACATTTGGACAGGTGTGTGGATAGGAACGGTTTACATTTGGACAGGTGTGTGGAAAGGAAAGGTTCAGATTTCTGCAGGTCTGTGGATAGGAATTTTTTACATTTGGACAGCTGTTTGGATAGGAAATTATTACATTTAGACAGGTGTGTGGATAGGTAAGGTTTACATTTGGTCAGGTGTGTCGATAGGAAAGGTTTACATTAGGACAGGTGTGTGGATAGGAAAGTTTTGCATTTGGACAGGTGTGTGGATAGGAATTGTTCACATTTGGACAGGTGTGTGGATAGGAAAGGATTACATTAGGACAGGTGTGTGGATAGGAGCGGTTTAAATTTGGACAGGTGTGTGCATAGGAATTGGTTACATTTGGACAGGTGTGTGGATAGGAATTGTTTACATTTGGACAGGTGTGCGGATCGGAAAGGTTGACATTTGGGCAGGTGTGTGGATAGGAATTGTTTACATTTGGACAGGTGTGTGGATAGGAAAGGCTTACATTAGGACAGGTGTGTGGATAGGAATTGTTTACATTAGGACAGGTGTGTGGATAGCAATTTTTTATATTTGGACAGGTGTGTGGATAGGAAAGGTTTACATTTGGACAGGTGTGTGCTTAGGAATTGTTTACATTAGGAGAGGTGTGTGGAAAGGAAAGGTTCACATTTGGACAGGTGTGTGGATAGGAATTGTTTACATTTGGACAGGTGTGTGGACAGGAATTGTTTACATTTGGACAGGTGTGTGGATAGGTAAGGTTTACATTTGGACAGGTGTGTGGATAGGAACGGTTTACATTTGGACAGGTGTGTGGATAGGAATTTTTTACATTTGGATAGGTATGTGGATAAGAAAGGTTTACATTTGGACAGGTGTGTGGAAAGGAAAGGTTCAGATTTCTGCAGGTCTGTGGATAGGAATTTTTTACATTTGGACAGCTGTTTGGATAGGAAATTATTACATTTAGACAGGTGTGTGGATAGGGAAGGTTTACATTTGGTCAGGTGTGTCGATAGGAAAGGTTTACATTAGGACAGGTGTGTGGATAGGAAAGTTTTGCATTTGGACAGGTGTGTGGATAGGAATTGTTCACATTTGGACAGGTGTATGGATAGGAAAGGATTACATTAGGACAGGTGTGTGGATAGGAGCGGTTTAAATTTGGACAGGTGTGTGCATAGGAATTGGTTACATTTGGACAGGTGTGTGGATAGGAATTGTTTACATTTGGACAGGTGTGCGGATCGGAAAGGTTGACATTTGGACAGGTGTGTGGATAGGAAAGGCTTACATTAGGACAGGTGTGTGGATAGGAAAGGTTTACATTTGGATAGGTGAGTGGAAAGCAAAGATTTACATTAGGACAGGTGTGTGGAAAGGAAAGATTTACATTAGGAAAGGTGTGTGGAAAGGAAACGTTCACATTTCGAGAGGTGTGCGGATAGGAATTCTTTACATTAGGAACAGTGTGTGGATAAGAATTGTTTACATTTGGACAGGTGTGTGGATTGGAATTATTTACATTTGGACAGGTGTGTGGATAGGAACGGTTTACATTTGGACAGGTGTGTGGATAGGAATTGTTTACATTTGGACAGGTGTGTGGATAGGAATTGTTTACATTTGGACAGGTATGTGGATAGGAACGGTTTACATTTGGACAGGTGTGTCGATAGGAATTGTTTACATTTGGACTGGTGTGTGGATACGAATTGTTCACATTTGGACAGGTGGGTGGATACGAATTGTTCACATTTGGACTGGTGTGTGGAAGGGAAGGATTCACATTTGGACAGGTGTGTGGATAGGAATTGTTTACATTCGGAGAGTATTGTGGATAGGAAAAGTTTTCATTTAGACAGGTGTGTGGATAGGAATTGTTACATTTGGACAGGTGTGTAGATTGGAAAGGTTTACATTTGGACAGGTGGGTGGATATCAAAGGTTTACATTAGGACAGGTGTGTTGATAGGAAAGTTTTCCATTTGGACAGGTGTGTGGATAAGAATTGTTTACATTTGGACAGGTGTGTGGATAGGAATTGTTTACATTTGGACAGGTGCGTGGATAGGAGTTGTTACATTTGGACAGGTGTGTGGATAGGAACGTTTTACATTTGGACAGGTGTGTGGGTAGGTAAGGTTCACATTTGGACAGGTGTGTGGAAAGGAAAGGTTCACATTTGGACAGGTGTGTGGATAGGAACGGTTTACATTTGGACAGGTGTGTGGATAGGAATTCTTTACATTAGGAACAGTGTGTGGATAAGAATTGTTTACATTTGGACAGGTGTGTGGACTGGAAAGGTTTCCATTTGGACAGGTGTGTGGATAGGAATGGTTTACATTAGGACAGGTATGTGGATAGGAATTATTTACATTTGGACAGGTGTGTGGATAGGAAAGGTTTACATTTGCACAGGTCTGGGGAAAGGAAAGGTTCACATTCAGACAGGTGTGTGGATAGGAACGGTTTACATTTGGACAGGTGTGTGGATAGGAATTGTTTACATTTGGACAGGAGTGTGGATAGGAATTGTTTACATTTGGACAGGTGTGTGGATAGGAAAGGTTTACATTTGCACAGGTGTGGGGAAAGGAAAGGTTCACATTCGGACAGGTGTGTGGATAGGAACGGTTTACATTTGGACAGGTGTGTGGATAGGAATTGTTTACATTTGGACAGGTGTGTAGATTGGAAAGGTTTACATTTGGACAGGTGTGTGGATATGAAAGGTTTACATTAGGACAGGTGTGTTGATAGGAAAGTTTTCCATTTGGACAGGTGTGTGGATAAGAATTGTTTACATTTGGACAGGTGTGTGGATAGGAATTGTTTACATTCGGACAGGATTGTGGATAGGAATGGTTTTCATTTAGACAGGTGTGTGGATAGGAATTGCTTACATTTGGACAGGTGTGTGGTTAGGAACGGTTTACATTTGGACAGGTGCGTGGATAGGAGTTGTTACATTTGGACAGGTGTGTGGATAGGAACGTTTTACATTTCGACAGGTGTGTGGGTAGGTAAGGTTTACATTTGGACGGGTGTGTGGAAAGGAAAGGTTCACATTTGGACAGGTGTGTGGATAGGAACGGTTTACATTTGGACAGGTGTGTGGATAGGAATTCTTTACATTAGGAACAGTGTGTGGATAAGAATTGTTTACATTTGGACAGGTGTGTGGACTGGAAAGGTTTACATTTGGACAGGTGTGTGGATAGGAATGGTTTACATTAGGACAGGTATGTGGATAGGAATTATTTACATTTGGACAGGTGTGTGGATAGGAAAGGTTTACATTTGCACAGGTCTGGGGAAAGAAAAGGTTCACATTCGGACAGGTGTGTGGATAGGAACGGTTTACATTTGGACAGGTGTGTGGATAGGAATTGTTTACATTTGGACAGGAGTGTGGATAGGAATTGTTTACATTTGGACAGGTGTGTGGATAGGAAAGGTTTACATTTGCACAGGTGTGGGGAAAGGAAAGGTTCAAATTCGGACAGGTGTGTGGATAGGAACGGTTTACATTTGGACAGGTGTGTGGATAGGAAAGGTTTACATTTGCACAGGTGTGGGGAAAGGAAAGGTTCACATTCGGACAGTTGTGTGGATAGGAACGGTTTACATTTGGACAGGTGTGTGGATAGGAATTGTTTACATTAGGACAGGTGTGTATATAGCAATTGTTTACATTCGGACAGGTGTGTGGATAGGAACGATTTACATTTGGACAGGTGTGTGGATAGGAAAGCTTTACATTAGGACAGGTGTGTGGATAGGAAAGGTTTACATTCGGACAGGTCTGTGTTTAGGAATTGTTTACATTTGCACAGGTGTGTGGAAAGGAAAGGTTCAGATTTGGACAGGTGTGTAGATAGCAAATGTTTACATTAGGAGAGGTGTGTGGAAAGGAAAGCTTTACATTAGGACAGGTGTGTGGATAGGAATTGTTTACACTTGGACAGGTGTGTGGATAGCAAAGGATTACATTTGGACAGGTGTGTGGATAGGTAAGGGTTACATTTGGACACGTGTGTCGATAGGGAAGGTTTACATTAGGACAGATGTGTGGATAGGAAAGGTTTACATTTGAACAGGTGTGTGGAAAGGAAAGGTTCACATTTGGACAGGTGTGTGGATAGGAACGGTTTACATTTGGACACGTGTGTGGATAGGAATTGTTTACATTAGGAACAGTGTGTGGATCAGAATTGTTTACCTTTGGACAGGTGTGTGGATTGGAAAGGTTTACATTTGGACAGGTGTGTGGATAGGAATGGTTTACATTAGGACAGGTATGTGGATAGGAATTGTTTACATTTGGACAGGTGTGTGGATAGGAAAGGTTATATTTGGACAGGGGTGTGGAAAGGAAAGGTTCACATTCGGACAGGTGTGTGGATAGGAACGGTTTACATTTGGACAGGTGTGTGGATAGGAATTGTTACATTTGGACAGGTGTGTGGATAGGAACAGTTTACATTTGGACAGGTGTGTGGATAGGAAAGGTTTATATTTGGACAGGTGTGTGGAAAGGAAAGGTTGACGTTTTGACAGGTGTGTGTTTAGGAATTGTTTACATCTGCACAGGTATGTGGATAAGAAAGCTTTACATTAGGACAGGTGTGCGGATAGGGAAGGTTTACATTTGGACAGGTGTGTGGATATTGAAGGTTTACATTTGGACAGGTGAGTGGATAGCAATTGTTTACGTTTGGACAGGTGTGTGGATAGGAACCGTTTACATTAGGAAAGGTGTGTGGATAGGAATGGTTTACATTAGGACAGGTGTGTGGATAGGAATTGTTTACATTAGGACAGGTGTGTGGATAGGAAAGGTTCACATTCGGACAGGTGTGTGGATTGGAACAGTTTACATTTGGACAGGTGTGTGGATAGGAAAGGTTTATATTTGGACAGGTGTGTGGAAAGGAAAGGTTCACGTTTGGACAGTTGTGTGTTTAGGAATTGTTTACATTTGCACAGGTATGTGGATAGGAAAGCTTTACATTAGGACAGGTGTGTGGATAATAAAGGTTTACATTTGGACAGGTGTGTGGATAGGAATTGTTTACATTTGGACAGGTGTGTGGAAAGGAAAGGTTCAGATTTGGACAGGTGTGTGGATAGGAATTGTTTACATTTGGATAGGTGTTTGGATAGGAAAGGATTACATTTGGACAGGTGTGTGGATAGAAACCGTTTACATTAGGAAAGGTGTGCGGAAAGGAATGGTTTACATTAGTTCAGGTGTGTGGATAGGAATTGTTTACATATGGACTGGTGTGTGGATAAGAAAGGTTTACATTTGGACAGGTGTGTGGAAAGGAAAGGTTCAGATTTGGACAGGTGTGTGGATAGGAATTGTTTACATTTGGATAGGTGTTTGGATAGGAAAGGCTTACATTTGGACAGGTGTGTGGATAGAAACCGTTTACATTAGGAAAGGTGTGTGGATAGGAATGGTTTGCATTAGTACAGGTGTGTGGATAGGAATTGTTTACATTAGGAACAGTGTGTGGATAAGAATTGTTTACATTTGGACAGGTGTGTGGATTGGAAAGGTTTACATTTGGAGAGGTGTGTGGATAGGAATAGTTTACATTAGGACAGGTATGTGGATAGGAATTGTTTACATTTGGACAGGTGTGTGGATAGGAAAGGTTTATATTTGGACAGGGGTGTGGAAAGGAAAGGTTCACATTAGGACAAGTGTGTGGATAGGAACAGTTTACATTTGGACAGGTGTGTGCATAGGAACTTTCTACATTTGGACAGGTGTGTGGATATTGAAGGTTTACGTTTGGACAGGTGAGTCGATAGCAATTGTTTACATTTGGACAGGTGTGTGGATAGGAACCGTTTACATTAGGAAAGATGTGTGGATAGGAATGGTTTACATTAGTACAGGTGTGTGGATAGGAATTGTTTACATTAGGACAGGTTTGTGTAGATAGCAAATGTTTACATTTGGACTGGTGTGTGGTTAGGAATTGTTTACATTAGGAGAGGTGTGTGGAAAGGAAAGGTTCACATTCGGACAGGTGTGTGGATAGGAACGGTTTACATTTGGACAGGTGTGTGGATAGGAATTGTTACATTTGGACAGGTGTGTGGATAGGAACGGTTTACATTTGGACAGGTGTGTGGATAGGAACGGTTTACATTTGGACAGGTGTGTGGATAGGTAAGGGTTGCATTTGGACACGTGTGTCGATAGGAAAGGTTTACATTAGGACAGATGTGTGGATAGGAAAGGTTTACATTTTGACAGGTGTGTGGATAGGAAAGGTTTATATTTGGACAGGGGTGTGGAAAGGAAAGGTTCACATTCTGACAGGTGTGTGGATAGGAACGGTTTACATTTGGACAGGTGTGTGGATAGGAAAGATTTACATTTGGACAGGTGTGTGGAAAGGAAAGGTTCACGTTTGGACAGCTGTGTGTTTAGGAATTGTTTACATCTGCACAGGTATGTGGATAGGAAAGCTTTACATTAGGACAGGTGTGTTGATATTAAAGGTTTACATTTGGACAGGTGTGTGGATAGGAGTTGTTTACATTTGGACAGGTGTATGGATAGGAATTGTTTACATTTGGACAGGTATGTGGATAGGAACGGCTTACATTTGGACAGGTGTGTGGATAGGAATTGTTTACATCTGGATGGTGTGTGGATAAGAAAGGTTTACATTTGGACAGGTGTGTGGAAAGGAAAGGTTCAGATTTGGACAGGTGTGTGGATAGGAATTCTTTACATTTGGACAGTTGTTTGGATAGGAAAGGATTACATTTGGACAGGTGTGTGGATAGCTAAGGGTTACATTTGGACAAGTGTGTCGATAGGAAAGTTTTACATTAGGACAGGTGTGTGGATAGGAACGTTTTGCATTTGGACAGTTGTGAGGATAGGAAAGGATTACATTAGGACGGGTGTGTGGATAGGAACGGTTTAAATTTGGACAGGTGTGTGCATAGGAATCGTTTACATTTGGACAGGTGTGTGGATAGGAAAGGTTTACATTTGGACATGTGTGTGGATTGGAATGGTTTACATTAGGACAGGTATGTGGATAGGAATAGTTTACATTTGGACAGGTGTGTGGATAGGAATGGTTTACATTTGGTCAGGTGTGTGCATAGGAACGGTTTATATTTGGACAGGTGTGTGCATAAGAACTTTTTACATTTGGACAGTTGTGTGGATATTGAAGGTTTACATTTGGAAAGGTGAGTGGATAGCAATTGTTTACATCTGGACAGGTATGTGGATAGGAAAGGTTTACATTTGGACAGGTGTGTGTTTAGGAATTGTTTACATTAGGAGAGGTGTGTGGAAAGGAAAGGTTCACATTCGGACAGGTGTGTGGATAGGAACGGTTTACATTTGGACAGGTGTGTGGATAGGAAAGGTTTACATTTGGACAGGTGTGTGGAAAGGAAAAGTTCACGTTTGGACAGGTGTGTGTTTAGGAATTGTTTACATTTGCACAGGTATGTGGATAGGAAAGCTTTACAATAGGACAGGTGTGTGGATAGGAAAGGGTAACATTTGGACAGGTGTGTGGATAGGAATTGTTTACATTTGGACAGGTGTGTGGATAGGAATTGTTTACATTTGGACAGGTATGTGGATAGGAACGGCTTACATTTCGACAGGTGTGTGGATAGGAATTGTTTACATTTGGACTGCTGTGTGGATAAGAAAGGTTTACATTTGGACAGGTGTGTGGAAAGGAATTGTTTACATTTGGATAGGTGTTAGGATAGGAAAGGATTACATTTGGACACGTGTGTGGATAGGTAAGGGTTACATTTGGACACGTGTGTCGATAGGAAAGGTTTACATTAGGACAGATGTGTGGATAGGAAAGGTTTACATTTGAACAGGTGTGTGGAATGGAAAGGTTCACATTTGGACAGGCGTGTGGATAGGAACGGTTTACATTTGGACACGTGTGTGGATAGGAATGGTTTACATTAGGACAGGTATGTGGATAGGAATAGTTTACATTTGGACAGGTGTGTGGATAGGAATGGTTTACATTTGGTCAGGTGTGTGCATAGGAACGGTTTACATTTGGACAGGTGTGTGCATAGGAACTTTTTACATTTGGACAGGTGTGTGGATATTGAAGGTTTACATTTGGACAGGTGAGTGAATAGCAATTGTTTACATTTGGGCAGGTGTGTGGATAGGAACCGTTTACATTAGGAAAGGTGTGTGGATAGGAATGGTTTACATTAGGACAGGTGTGTGGATAGGAATTGTTTACATTAGGACAGGTGTGTGGTTAGGAATTGTTTACATTAGGAGCGGTGTGTGGAAAGGAAAGGTTCATATTCGGACAGGTGTGTGGATAGGAACGGTTTACATTTGGACAGGTGTGTGGATAGTAAAGGTTTACATTTGGACAGGTGTGTGGAAAGGAAAGGTTCACGTTTGGACAGGAGTGTGTTTAGGAATTGTTTACATTTGCACAGGTATGTGGCTAGGAAAGCTTTACAGTAGAACAGGTGTGTGGATAGGAAAGGTTTACATTTGGGCAGGTGTGTGGATAGGAATTCTTTACATTTGGACAGGTGTGTGGATAGGAATTGTTTACATTTGGACAGGTATGTGGATAGGAACGGCTTACATTTGGACAGGTGTGTGGTTAGGAATTGTTTACATTTGGACTGGTGTGTGGATAAGAAAGGTTTACATTTGGACAGGTGTGTGGAAAGGAAAGGTTCAGATTTGGACAGGTGTATGGATAGGAATTGTTTACATTTGGACTGGTGTGTGGATAAGAAAGGTTTACATTTGGACAGGTGTGTGGAAAGGAAAGGTTCAGATTTGGACAGGTGTGTGGATAGGAATTGTTTACATTTGGATAGGTGTTTGGATAGGAAAGGATTACATTTGGACAGGTGTGTGGATAGGTAAGGGTTACATTTGGACACGTGTGTCGATAGGAAAGGTTTACATTAGGACAGATGTGTGGATAGGAAAGGTTTACATTTGAACAGGTGTGTGGGAAGGAAAGGTTCACATTTGGACAGGTGTGTGGATAGGAACGGTTTACATTTGGACACGTGTGTGGATAGGAATTGTTTACATTAGGAACAGTGTGTGGATCAGAATTGTTTACCTTTGGACAGGTGTGTGGATTGGAAAGGTTTACATTTGGACAGGTGTGTGGATAGGAATGGTTTACATTAGGACAGGTATGTGGATAGGAATTGTTTACATTTGGACAGGTGTGTTAATAGGAAAAGTTTATATTTGGACAGGGGTGTGGAAAGGAAAGGTTCACATTCGGACAGGTGTGTGGATAGGAACGGTTTACATTTGGACAGGTGTGTGGATAGGAATTGTTACATTTGCACAGGTGTGTGGATAGGGACAGTTTACATTTGGACAGGTGTGTGGATAGGAAAGGTTTACATTTGGACAGGTGTGTGGAAAGGAAAGGTTCACGTTTTGACAGGTGTGTGTTTAGGAATTGTTTACATCTGCACAGGTATGTGGATAGGAACGGGTTACATTTGGACAGGTGTGTGGATAGGTAAGGGTTGCATTTGGACAGTTGTGTGGATACGAAAGGATTATATTAGGACAGGTGTGTGGATAGGAACGGTTTAAATTTGGACAGGTGTGTGGATAGGAATGGTTTACATTAGGACAGGTATGTGGATAGGAATTATTTACATTTGGACAGGTGTGTGGATAGGAAAGGTTTACATTTGCACAGGTGTGGGGAAAGGAAAGGTTCAGATTTGGACAGGTGTGTAGATAGCAATTGTTTACATTTGGACAGGTGTGCGGATAGGAAAGGTTTACATTTGGACAGGTGTGTGGTTAGGAATTGTTTACATTAGGAGAGGTGTGTGGAAAGGAAAGCTTTACATTAGGACAGGTGTGTGGATAGGAAAGGTTTACATTTGGACAGGTGTGTGGATAGGATCGGCTTACATTTGGACAGGTGTGTGGATAGGAATTGTTTACATTTGGACTGGTGTGTGGATAAGAAAGGTTTACATTTGGACAGGTGTGTGGAAAGGAAAGGTTCAGATTTGGACAGGTGTGTGGATAGGAATTGTTTACATTTGGATAGGTGTGTGGATAGGAACCGTTTACATTAGGAAAGGTGTGTGGATAGGAATGGTTTACATTAGGACAGGTGTGTGGATAGGAATTGTTTACATTAGGACAGGTGTGTGGATAGCAATTGTTTACACTTGGACAGGTGTGTGGATAGCAAAGGATTACATTTGGACAGGTGTGTGGATAGGTAAGGGTTACATTTGGACACGTGTGTCGATAGGGAAGGTTTACATTAGGACAGATGTGTGGATAGGAAAGGTTTACATTTGAACAGGTGTGATTAAAGGAAAGGTTCACATTTGGACAGGTGTGTGGATAGGAACGGTTTACAATTGGACACGTGTGTGGATAGGAATTGTTTACATTAGGAACAGTGTGTGGATCAGAATTGTTTACCTTTGGACAGGTGTGTGGATTGGAAAGGTTTACATTTGGACAGGTGTGTGGATAGGAATGGTTTACATTAGGACAGGTATGTGGATAGGAATTGTTTACATTTGGACAGGTGTGTTAATAGGAAAAGTTTATATTTGGACAGGGGTGTGGAAAGGAAAGGTTCACATTCGGACAGGTGTGTGGATAGGAATTGTTACATTTGCACAGGTGTGTGGATAGGAACAGTTTACATTTGGACAGGTGTGTGGATAGGAAAGGTTTACATTTGGACAGGTGTGTGGAAAGGAAAGTTTCACCTTTTGACAGGTGTGTGTTTAGGAATTGTTTACATCTGCACAGGTAACTGGATAAGAAAGCTTTACATTAGGACAGGTGTGCGGATAGGGAAGGTTTACATTTGGACAGGTGTGTGGATAGGAATGGTTTACATTAGGACAGGTATGTGGATAGGAATTATTTACATTTGGACAGGTGTGTGGATAGGAAAGGTTTACATTTGCACAGGTGTGGGGAAAGGAACGGTTCACATTCGGACAGGTGTGTGGATAGGAACGGTTTACATTTGGACAGGTGTGTGGATAGTAATTGTTTACATTTGGACAGGTGTGTGGATAGGAATTGTTTACATTTGGACAGGTGTGTCGATAGGAAAGGTTTACATTTGCACAGGTGTGGGGAAAGGAAAGGTTCACATTCGGACCGGTGTGTGGAATAGAACGGTTTACATTTGGACAGGTGTGTGGATAGGAATTGTTTATATTTGGACAGGTGTGTGGATAGGAATTGTTTACATTTGCACAGGTGTGTGGATAGGAACGGTTTACATTTGGACAGGTGTGTGGATAGGAATTGTTTACATTTGGACTGGTGTGTGGATAAGAAAGGTTTACATTTGGACAGGTGTGTGGAAACGAATTGTTCACATTTGGACAGGTGTGTGGAAGGGAAGGATTCACATTTGGACAGGTGTGTGGATAGGAATTGTTTACATTTGGATAGGTGTGTGGATAGGAACCGTTTACATTAGGAAAGGTGTGTGGATAGGAATGGTTTACATTAGGACAGGTGTGTGGATAAGTATTGTTTACATTAGGACAGGTGTGTAGATAGCAATTGTTTACATTTGGACAGGTGTGTGGATAGGAAAGGTTTACATTTGGACAGGTGTGTGGTTAGGAATTGTTTACATTAGGAGAGGTGTGTGGACAGGAAAGGTTCACATTCGGACAGGTGTGTGGATAGGAACGATTTACATTTCGACAGGTGTGTGGATAGGAAAGCTTTACATTAGGACAGGTGTGTGGATAGGAAAGGTTCACATTCGGACAGGTCTGTGTTTAGGAATTGTTTACATTTGCACAGGTGTGTGGAAAGGAAAGGTTCAGATTTGGACAGGTGTGTAGATAGCAAATGTTTACATTAGGAGAGGTGTGTGGAAAGGAAAGCTTTACATTAGGACAGGTGTGCGGATAGGAAAGGTTTACATTTGGACAGGTGTGTGGATAGGATCGGCTTACATTTGGACAGGTGTGTGGATAGGAATTGTTTACATTTGGACTGGTGTGTGGATAGGAATTGTTTACATTTGGATAGGTGTGTGGATAGGAACCGTTTACATTAGGAAAGGTATGTGGATAGGAATGGTTTACATTAGGACAGGTGTGTGGATAGGAATTGGTTACATTAGGACAGGTGTGTGGATAGCAATTGTTTACACTTGGACAGGTGTGTGGATAGCAAAGGATTACATTTGGACAGGTGTGTGGATAGGTAAGGGTTACATTTGGACACGTGTGTCGATAGGGAAGGTTTACATTAGGACAGATGTGTGGATAGGAAAGGTTTACATTTGAACAGGTGTGTGGAAAGGAAAGGTTCACATTTGGACAGGTGTGTGGATAGGAACGGTTTACATTTGGACACGTGTGTGGATAGGAATTGTTTACATTAGGAACAGTGTGTGGATCAGAATTGTTTACCTTTGGACAGGTGTGTGGATTGGAAAGGTTTACATTTGGACAGGTATGTGGATAGGAATTGTTTACATTTGGACAGGTGTGTGGATAGGAAAGGTTTATATTCGGACAGGGGTGTGGAAAGGAAAGGTTCACATTCGGACAGGTGTGTGGATAGGAACGGTTTAGATTTGGACAGGTGTGTGGATAGGAATTGTTACATTTGGACAGGTGTGTGGATAGGAACAGTTTACATTTGGACAGGTGTGTGGATAGGAAAGGTTTACATTTGGACAGGTGTGTGGAAAGGAAAGGTTGACGTTTTGACAGGTGTGTGTTTAGGAATTGTTTACATCTGCACAGGTATGTGGATAAGAAAGCTTTACATTAGGACAGGTGGGCGGATAGGGAAGGTTTACATTTGGACAGGTGTGTGGATATTGAAGGTTTACATTTGGACAGGTGAGTGGATAGCAATTGTTTACGTTTGGACAGGTGTGTGGATAGGAACCGTTTACATTAGGAAAGGTGTGTGGATAGGAATGGTTTACATTAGGACAGGTGTGTGGATAGGAATTGTTTACATTAGGACAGGTGTGTGGATAGGAAAGGTTTACATTTGGACATGTGTGTGGTTAGGAATTGTTTACATTAGGAGAGGTGTGTGGAAAGGAAAGGTTCATATTCGGACAGGTGTGTGGATAGGAACGGTTTACATTTGGACAGGTGTGTGGATAGTAAAGGTTTACATTTGGACAGGTGTGTGGAAAGGAAAGGTTCACGTTTGGACAGGAGTGTGTTTAGGAATTGTTTACATTTGCACAGGTATGTGGCTAGGAAAGCTTTACAGTAGAACAGGTGTGTGGATAGGAAAGGTTTACATTTGGGCAGCTGTGTGGATAGGAATTGTTTATATTTGGACAGGTGTGCGGATAGGAATCGTTACATTTGGACAGGTGTGTGGATAGGAAAGGTTTACATTTGGACAGGTGTGTGGATAGGAAAGGTTGACATTTGGACAGGTGTGTGGATAGGAATGGTTTACATTTGGACAGGTGTGTGGATAGGAAAGGTTGACATTTGGATAGGTGTTTGGATAGGAAACTATTACATTTGGACACGTGTGTGGATAGGTAAGTGTTACATTTGGACATGTGTGTCGATAGGATAGATTTACATTAGGACAGATGTGTGGATAGGAAAGGTTTACATTTGAACAGGTGTGTGGAATGGAAAGGTTCACATTTGGACAGGCGTGTGGATAGGAACGGTTTACATTTGGACACGTGTGTGGATAGGAATGGTTTACATTAGGGACAGGTATGTGGATAGGAATAGTTTACATTTGGACAGGTGTGTGGATAGGAATGGTTTACATTTGGTCAGGTGTGTGCATAGGAACGGTTTACATTTGGACAGGTGTGTGCATAGGAACTTTTTACATTTGGACAGGTGTGTGGATATTGAAGGTTTACATTTGGACAGGTGAGTGAATAGCAATTGTTTACATTTGGACAGGTGTGTGGATAGGAACCGTTTACATTAGGAAAGGTGTGTGGATAGGAATGGTTTACTTTAGGACAGGTGTGTGGATAGGAATTGTTTACATTAGGACAGGTGTGTGGTTAGGAATTGTTTACATTAGGAGAGGTGTGTGGAAAGGAAAGGTTCATATTCGGACAGGTGTGTGGATAGGAACGGTTTACATTTGGACAGGTGTGTGGATAGTAAAGTTTACATTTGGACAGGTGTGTGGGAAGGAAAGGTTCACGTTTGGACAGGAGTGTGTTTAGGAATTGTTTACATTTGCACAGGTATGTGGCTAGGAAAGCTTTACAGTAGAACAGGTGTGTGGATAGGAAAGGTTTACATTTGGGCAGGTGTGTGGATAGGAATTGTTTACATTTGGACAGGTGTGTCGATAGGAAAGGTTTACATTTGCACAGGTGTGGGGAAAGGAAAGGTTCACATTCGGACAGGTGTGTGGATAGGAACGGTTTACATTTGGACAGGTGTGTGGATAGGAATTGTTTACATTTGGACAGGTGTGTGGATAGGAATTGTTTACATTTGGACAGGTGTGTGGATAGGAACGGTTTACATTTGGACAGGTGTGTGGATAGGAAATTGTTTACATTTGGACAGGTGTGTGGATAGGAATTGTTCACATTTGGACAGGTGTGTGGATAGGAACGGTTTACATTTGGACAGGTGTGTGGATATTGAAGGTTTACATTTGGACAGGTGAGTGGATAGCAATTGTTTACGTTTGGACAGGTGTGTGGATAGGAACCGTTTACATTAGGAAAGGTGTGTGGATAGGAATGGTTTACATAGGACAGTTGTGTGGATAGGAATTGTTTACATTAGGACAGGTGTGTGGATAGGAAAGGTTTACATTTGGACATGTGTGTGGTTAGGAATTGTTTACATTAGGAGAGGTGTGTGGAAAGGAAAGGTGCATATTCGGACAGGTGTGTGGATAGGAACGGTTTACATTTGGACAGGTGTGTGGATAGTAAAGGTTTACATTTGGACAGGTGTGTGGAAAGGAAAGGTTCACGTTTGGACAGGAGTGTGTTTAGGAATTGTTTACATTTGCACAGGTATGTGGCTACGAAAGCTTTACAGTAGAACAGGTGTGTGGATAGGAAAGGTTTACATTTGGGCAGCTGTGTGGATAGGAATTGTTTATATTTGGACAGGTGTGCGGATAGGAATCGTTTACATTTGGACAGGTGTGTGTATAGGAAAGGTTTACATTTGGACAGTTGTGTAGATAGGAAAGGATTACATTAGGACAGGTGTGTGGATAGGAATCGTTTACATTTGGACAGGTGTGTGGATAGGAAAGGTTTACATTTGGACAGGTGTGTGGATAGGAATGGTTTACATTAGGACAGGTATGTGGATAGGAATAGTTTACATTTGGACAGGTGTGTGGATAGGAATGGTTTACATTTGGTCAGCTGTGTGCATAGGAACGGTTTACATTTGGACAGGTGTGTGCATAGGAACTTTTTACATTTGGACAGGTGTGTGGATATTGAAGGTTTACATTTGGAAAGGTGAGTGGATAGCAATTGTTTACATTTGGACAGGTATGTGGATAGGAAAGGTTTAAATTTGGACAGGTGTGTGGTTAGGAATTGTTTACATTAGGAGAGGTGTGTGGAAAGGAAAGGTTCACATTCGGACAGGTGTGTGGATAGGAACGGTTTACATTTGGACAGGTGTGTGGATAGGAAATGTTTACATTTGGACAGGTGTGTGGATAGGAACGGTTTACATTTGGACAGGTGTGTGGATAGGAACGGTTTACATTTGGACAGGTGTGTGGATAGGTAAGGGTTGCATTTGGACACGTGTGTCGATAGGAAAGGTTTACATTAGGACAGATGTGTGGATAGGAAAGGTTTACATTTTGACAGGTGTGTGGATAGGAAAGGTTTATATTTGGACAGGGGTGTGGAAAGGAAAGGTTCACATTCTGACAGGTGTGTGGATAGGAACGGTTTACATTTGGACAGGTGTGTGGATAGGAAAGATTTACATTTGGACAGGTGTGTGGAAAGGAAAGGTTCACGTTTGGACAGCTGTGTGTTTAGGAATTGTTTACATCTGCACAGGTATGTGGATAGGAAAGCTTTACATTAGGACAGGTGTGTTGATATTAAAGGTTTACATTTGGACAGGTGTGTGGATAGGAGTTGTTTACATTTGGACAGGTGTATGGATAGGAATTGTTTACATTTGGACAGGTATGTGGATAGGAACGGCTTACATTTGGACAGGTGTGTGGATAGGAATTGTTTACATCTGGATGGTGTGTGGATAAGAAAGGTTTACATTTGGACAGGTGTGTGGAAAGGAAAGGTTCAGATTTGGACAGGTGTGTGGATAGGAATTCTTTACATTTGGACAGTTGTTTGGATAGGAAAGGATTACATTTGGACAGGTGTGTGGATAGCTAAGGGTTACATTTGGACAAGTGTGTCGATAGGAAAGTTTTACATTAGGACAGGTGTGTGGATAGGAACGTTTTGCATTTGGACAGTTGTGAGGATAGGAAAGGATTACATTAGGACGGGTGTGTGGATAGGAACGGTTTAAATTTGGACAGGTGTGTGCATAGGAATCGTTTACATTTGGACAGGTGTGTGGATAGGAAAGGTTTACATTTGGACATGTGTGTGGATTGGAATGGTTTACATTAGGACAGGTATGTGGATAGGAATAGTTTACATTTGGACAGGTGTGTGGATAGGAATGGTTTACATTTGGTCAGGTGTGTGCATAGGAACGGTTTATATTTGGACAGGTGTGTGCATAAGAACTTTTTACATTTGGACAGTTGTGTGGATATTGAAGGTTTACATTTGGAAAGGTGAGTGGATAGCAATTGTTTACATCTGGACAGGTATGTGGATAGGAAAGGTTTACATTTGGACAGGTGTGTGTTTAGGAATTGTTTACATTAGGAGAGGTGTGTGGAAAGGAAAGGTTCACATTCGGACAGGTGTGTGGATAGGAACGGTTTACATTTGGACAGGTGTGTGGATAGGAAAGGTTTACATTTGGACAGGTGTGTGGAAAGGAAAAGTTCACGTTTGGACAGGTGTGTGTTTAGGAATTGTTTACATTTGCACAGGTATGTGGATAGGAAAGCTTTACAATAGGACAGGTGTGTGGATAGGAAAGGGTAACATTTGGACAGGTGTGTGGATAGGAATTGTTTACATTTGGACAGGTGTGTGGATAGGAATTGTTTACATTTGGACAGGTATGTGGATAGGAACGGCTTACATTTCGACAGGTGTGTGGATAGGAATTGTTTACATTTGGACTGCTGTGTGGATAAGAAAGGTTTACATTTGGACAGGTGTGTGGAAAGGAATTGTTTACATTTGGATAGGTGTTAGGATAGGAAAGGATTACATTTGGACACGTGTGTGGATAGGTAAGGGTTACATTTGGACACGTGTGTCGATAGGAAAGGTTTACATTAGGACAGATGTGTGGATAGGAAAGGTTTACATTTGAACAGGTGTGTGGAATGGAAAGGTTCACATTTGGACAGGCGTGTGGATAGGAACGGTTTACATTTGGACACGTGTGTGGATAGGAATGGTTTACATTAGGACAGGTATGTGGATAGGAATAGTTTACATTTGGACAGGTGTGTGGATAGGAATGGTTTACATTTGGTCAGGTGTGTGCATAGGAACGGTTTACATTTGGACAGGTGTGTGCATAGGAACTTTTTACATTTGGACAGGTGTGTGGATATTGAAGGTTTACATTTGGACAGGTGAGTGAATAGCAATTGTTTACATTTGGGCAGGTGTGTGGATAGGAACCGTTTACATTAGGAAAGGTGTGTGGATAGGAATGGTTTACATTAGGACAGGTGTGTGGATAGGAATTGTTTACATTAGGACAGGTGTGTGGTTAGGAATTGTTTACATTAGGAGCGGTGTGTGGAAAGGAAAGGTTCATATTCGGACAGGTGTGTGGATAGGAACGGTTTACATTTGGACAGGTGTGTGGATAGTAAAGGTTTACATTTGGACAGGTGTGTGGAAAGGAAAGGTTCACGTTTGGACAGGAGTGTGTTTAGGAATTGTTTACATTTGCACAGGTATGTGGCTAGGAAAGCTTTACAGTAGAACAGGTGTGTGGATAGGAAAGGTTTACATTTGGGCAGGTGTGTGGATAGGAATTCTTTACATTTGGA
The DNA here is from genome assembly GCF_030028105.1 of Mobula birostris. NCBI lineage: Eukaryota > Metazoa > Chordata > Chondrichthyes > Myliobatiformes > Myliobatidae > Mobula > Mobula birostris. Next base: position 59,190 of record NW_027275105.1, read on the forward strand.
CAGGTGTGTGGATAGGAATTGTTTACATTTGGACAGGTATGTGGATAGGAACGGCTTACATTTGGACAGGTGTGTGGTTAGGAATTGTTTACATTTGGACTGGTGTGTGGATAAGAAAGGTTTACATTTGGACAGGTGTGTGGAAAGGAAAGGTTCAGATTTGGACAGGTGTATGGATAGGAATTGTTTACATTTGGACTGGTGTGTGGATAAGAAAGGTTTACATTTGGACAGGTGTGTGGAAAGGAAAGGTTCAGATTTGGACAGGTGTGTGGATAGGAATTGTTTACATTTGGATAGGTGTTTGGATAGGAAAGGATTACATTTGGACAGGTGTGTGGATAGGTAAGGGTTACATTTGGACACGTGTGTCGATAGGAAAGGTTTACATTAGGACAGATGTGTGGATAGGAAAGGTTTACATTTGAACAGGTGTGTGGGAAGGAAAGGTTCACATTTGGACAGGTGTGTGGATAGGAACGGTTTACATTTGGACACGTGTGTGGATAGGAATTGTTTACATTAGGAACAGTGTGTGGATCAGAATTGTTTACCTTTGGACAGGTGTGTGGATTGGAAAGGTTTACATTTGGACAGGTGTGTGGATAGGAATGGTTTACATTAGGACAGGTATGTGGATAGGAATTGTTTACATTTGGACAGGTGTGTTAATAGGAAAAGTTTATATTTGGACAGGGGTGTGGAAAGGAAAGGTTCACATTCGGACAGGTGTGTGGATAGGAACGGTTTACATTTGGACAGGTGTGTGGATAGGAATTGTTACATTTGCACAGGTGTGTGGATAGGGACAGTTTACATTTGGACAGGTGTGTGGATAGGAAAGGTTTACATTTGGACAGGTGTGTGGAAAGGAAAGGTTCACGTTTTGACAGGTGTGTGTTTAGGAATTGTTTACATCTGCACAGGTATGTGGATAGGAACGGGTTACATTTGGACAGGTGTGTGGATAGGTAAGGGTTGCATTTGGACAGTTGTGTGGATACGAAAGGATTATATTAGGACAGGTGTGTGGATAGGAACGGTTTAAATTTGGACAGGTGTGTGGATAGGAATGGTTTACATTAGGACAGGTATGTGGATAGGAATTATTTACATTTGGACAGGTGTGTGGATAGGAAAGGTTTACATTTGCACAGGTGTGGGGAAAGGAAAGGTTCAGATTTGGACAGGTGTGTAGATAGCAATTGTTTACATTTGGACAGGTGTGCGGATAGGAAAGGTTTACATTTGGACAGGTGTGTGGTTAGGAATTGTTTACATTAGGAGAGGTGTGTGGAAAGGAAAGCTTTACATTAGGACAGGTGTGTGGATAGGAAAGGTTTACATTTGGACAGGTGTGTGGATAGGATCGGCTTACATTTGGACAGGTGTGTGGATAGGAATTGTTTACATTTGGACTGGTGTGTGGATAAGAAAGGTTTACATTTGGACAGGTGTGTGGAAAGGAAAGGTTCAGATTTGGACAGGTGTGTGGATAGGAATTGTTTACATTTGGATAGGTGTGTGGATAGGAACCGTTTACATTAGGAAAGGTGTGTGGATAGGAATGGTTTACATTAGGACAGGTGTGTGGATAGGAATTGTTTACATTAGGACAGGTGTGTGGATAGCAATTGTTTACACTTGGACAGGTGTGTGGATAGCAAAGGATTACATTTGGACAGGTGTGTGGATAGGTAAGGGTTACATTTGGACACGTGTGTCGATAGGGAAGGTTTACATTAGGACAGATGTGTGGATAGGAAAGGTTTACATTTGAACAGGTGTGATTAAAGGAAAGGTTCACATTTGGACAGGTGTGTGGATAGGAACGGTTTACAATTGGACACGTGTGTGGATAGGAATTGTTTACATTAGGAACAGTGTGTGGATCAGAATTGTTTACCTTTGGACAGGTGTGTGGATTGGAAAGGTTTACATTTGGACAGGTGTGTGGATAGGAATGGTTTACATTAGGACAGGTATGTGGATAGGAATTGTTTACATTTGGACAGGTGTGTTAATAGGAAAAGTTTATATTTGGACAGGGGTGTGGAAAGGAAAGGTTCACATTCGGACAGGTGTGTGGATAGGAATTGTTACATTTGCACAGGTGTGTGGATAGGAACAGTTTACATTTGGACAGGTGTGTGGATAGGAAAGGTTTACATTTGGACAGGTGTGTGGAAAGGAAAGTTTCACCTTTTGACAGGTGTGTGTTTAGGAATTGTTTACATCTGCACAGGTAACTGGATAAGAAAGCTTTACATTAGGACAGGTGTGCGGATAGGGAAGGTTTACATTTGGACAGGTGTGTGGATAGGAATGGTTTACATTAGGACAGGTATGTGGATAGGAATTATTTACATTTGGACAGGTGTGTGGATAGGAAAGGTTTACATTTGCACAGGTGTGGGGAAAGGAACGGTTCACATTCGGACAGGTGTGTGGATAGGAACGGTTTACATTTGGACAGGTGTGTGGATAGTAATTGTTTACATTTGGACAGGTGTGTGGATAGGAATTGTTTACATTTGGACAGGTGTGTCGATAGGAAAGGTTTACATTTGCACAGGTGTGGGGAAAGGAAAGGTTCACATTCGGACCGGTGTGTGGAATAGAACGGTTTACATTTGGACAGGTGTGTGGATAGGAATTGTTTATATTTGGACAGGTGTGTGGATAGGAATTGTTTACATTTGCACAGGTGTGTGGATAGGAACGGTTTACATTTGGACAGGTGTGTGGATAGGAATTGTTTACATTTGGACTGGTGTGTGGATAAGAAAGGTTTACATTTGGACAGGTGTGTGGAAACGAATTGTTCACATTTGGACAGGTGTGTGGAAGGGAAGGATTCACATTTGGACAGGTGTGTGGATAGGAATTGTTTACATTTGGATAGGTGTGTGGATAGGAACCGTTTACATTAGGAAAGGTGTGTGGATAGGAATGGTTTACATTAGGACAGGTGTGTGGATAAGTATTGTTTACATTAGGACAGGTGTGTAGATAGCAATTGTTTACATTTGGACAGGTGTGTGGATAGGAAAGGTTTACATTTGGACAGGTGTGTGGTTAGGAATTGTTTACATTAGGAGAGGTGTGTGGACAGGAAAGGTTCACATTCGGACAGGTGTGTGGATAGGAACGATTTACATTTCGACAGGTGTGTGGATAGGAAAGCTTTACATTAGGACAGGTGTGTGGATAGGAAAGGTTCACATTCGGACAGGTCTGTGTTTAGGAATTGTTTACATTTGCACAGGTGTGTGGAAAGGAAAGGTTCAGATTTGGACAGGTGTGTAGATAGCAAATGTTTACATTAGGAGAGGTGTGTGGAAAGGAAAGCTTTACATTAGGACAGGTGTGCGGATAGGAAAGGTTTACATTTGGACAGGTGTGTGGATAGGATCGGCTTACATTTGGACAGGTGTGTGGATAGGAATTGTTTACATTTGGACTGGTGTGTGGATAGGAATTGTTTACATTTGGATAGGTGTGTGGATAGGAACCGTTTACATTAGGAAAGGTATGTGGATAGGAATGGTTTACATTAGGACAGGTGTGTGGATAGGAATTGGTTACATTAGGACAGGTGTGTGGATAGCAATTGTTTACACTTGGACAGGTGTGTGGATAGCAAAGGATTACATTTGGACAGGTGTGTGGATAGGTAAGGGTTACATTTGGACACGTGTGTCGATAGGGAAGGTTTACATTAGGACAGATGTGTGGATAGGAAAGGTTTACATTTGAACAGGTGTGTGGAAAGGAAAGGTTCACATTTGGACAGGTGTGTGGATAGGAACGGTTTACATTTGGACACGTGTGTGGATAGGAATTGTTTACATTAGGAACAGTGTGTGGATCAGAATTGTTTACCTTTGGACAGGTGTGTGGATTGGAAAGGTTTACATTTGGACAGGTATGTGGATAGGAATTGTTTACATTTGGACAGGTGTGTGGATAGGAAAGGTTTATATTCGGACAGGGGTGTGGAAAGGAAAGGTTCACATTCGGACAGGTGTGTGGATAGGAACGGTTTAGATTTGGACAGGTGTGTGGATAGGAATTGTTACATTTGGACAGGTGTGTGGATAGGAACAGTTTACATTTGGACAGGTGTGTGGATAGGAAAGGTTTACATTTGGACAGGTGTGTGGAAAGGAAAGGTTGACGTTTTGACAGGTGTGTGTTTAGGAATTGTTTACATCTGCACAGGTATGTGGATAAGAAAGCTTTACATTAGGACAGGTGGGCGGATAGGGAAGGTTTACATTTGGACAGGTGTGTGGATATTGAAGGTTTACATTTGGACAGGTGAGTGGATAGCAATTGTTTACGTTTGGACAGGTGTGTGGATAGGAACCGTTTACATTAGGAAAGGTGTGTGGATAGGAATGGTTTACATTAGGACAGGTGTGTGGATAGGAATTGTTTACATTAGGACAGGTGTGTGGATAGGAAAGGTTTACATTTGGACATGTGTGTGGTTAGGAATTGTTTACATTAGGAGAGGTGTGTGGAAAGGAAAGGTTCATATTCGGACAGGTGTGTGGATAGGAACGGTTTACATTTGGACAGGTGTGTGGATAGTAAAGGTTTACATTTGGACAGGTGTGTGGAAAGGAAAGGTTCACGTTTGGACAGGAGTGTGTTTAGGAATTGTTTACATTTGCACAGGTATGTGGCTAGGAAAGCTTTACAGTAGAACAGGTGTGTGGATAGGAAAGGTTTACATTTGGGCAGCTGTGTGGATAGGAATTGTTTATATTTGGACAGGTGTGCGGATAGGAATCGTTTACATTTGGACAGGTGTGTGGATAGGAAAGGTTTACATTTGGACAGGTGTGTGGATAGGAAAGGTTGACATTTGGACAGGTGTGTGGATAGGAATGGTTTACATTTGGACAGGTGTGTGGATAGGAAAGGTTGACATTTGGATAGGTGTTTGGATAGGAAACTATTACATTTGGACACGTGTGTGGATAGGTAAGTGTTACATTTGGACATGTGTGTCGATAGGATAGATTTACATTAGGACAGATGTGTGGATAGGAAAGGTTTACATTTGAACAGGTGTGTGGAATGGAAAGGTTCACATTTGGACAGGCGTGTGGATAGGAACGGTTTACATTTGGACACGTGTGTGGATAGGAATGGTTTACATTAGGACAGGTATGTGGATAGGAATAGTTTACATTTGGACAGGTGTGTGGATAGGAATGGTTTACATTTGGTCAGGTGTGTGCATAGGAACGGTTTACATTTGGACAGGTGTGTGCATAGGAACTTTTTACATTTGGACAGGTGTGTGGATATTGAAGGTTTACATTTGGACAGGTGAGTGAATAGCAATTGTTTACATTTGGACAGGTGTGTGGATAGGAACCGTTTACATTAGGAAAGGTGTGTGGATAGGAATGGTTTACTTTAGGACAGGTGTGTGGATAGGAATTGTTTACATTAGGACAGGTGTGTGGTTAGGAATTGTTTACATTAGGAGAGGTGTGTGGAAAGGAAAGGTTCATATTCGGACAGGTGTGTGGATAGGAACGGTTTACATTTGGACAGGTGTGTGGATAGTAAAGGTTTACATTTGGACAGGTGTGTGGGAAGGAAAGGTTCACGTTTGGACCGGAGTGTGTTTAGGAATTGTTTACATTTGCACAGGTATGTGGCTAGGAAAGCTTTACAGTAGAACAGGTGTGTGGATAGGAAAGGTTTACATTTGGGCAGGTGTGTGGATAGGAATTGTTTACATTTGGACAGGTGTGTCGATAGGAAAGGTTTACATTTGCACAGGTGTGGGGAAAGGAAAGGTTCACATTCGGACAGGTGTGTGGATAGGAACGGTTTACATTTGGACAGGTGTGTGGATAGGAATTGTTTACATTTGGACAGGTGTGTGGATAGGAATTGTTTACATTTGGACAGGTGTGTGGATAGGAACGGTTTACATTTGGACAGGTGTGTGGATAGGAATTGTTTACATTTGGACAGGTGTGTGGATAGGAATTGTTCACATTTGGACAGGTGTGTGGATAGGAACGGTTTACATTTGGACAGGTGTGTGGATATTGAAGGTTTACATTTGGACAGGTGAGTGGATAGCAATTGTTTACGTTTGGACAGGTGTGTGGATAGGAACCGTTTACATTAGGAAAGGTGTGTGGATAGGAATGGTTTACATTAGGACAGTTGTGTGGATAGGAATTGTTTACATTAGGACAGGTGTGTGGATAGGAAAGGTTTACATTTGGACATGTGTGTGGTTAGGAATTGTTTACATTAGGAGAGGTGTGTGGAAAGGAAAGGTGCATATTCGGACAGGTGTGTGGATAGGAACGGTTTACATTTGGACAGGTGTGTGGATAGTAAAGGTTTACATTTGGACAGGTGTGTGGAAAGGAAAGGTTCACGTTTGGACAGGAGTGTGTTTAGGAATTGTTTACATTTGCACAGGTATGTGGCTACGAAAGCTTTACAGTAGAACAGGTGTGTGGATAGGAAAGGTTTACATTTGGGCAGCTGTGTGGATAGGAATTGTTTATATTTGGACAGGTGTGCGGATAGGAATCGTTTACATTTGGACAGGTGTGTGTATAGGAAAGGTTTACATTTGGACAGTTGTGTAGATAGGAAAGGATTACATTAGGACAGGTGTGTGGATAGGAATCGTTTACATTTGGACAGGTGTGTGGATAGGAAAGGTTTACATTTGGACAGGTGTGTGGATAGGAATGGTTTACATTAGGACAGGTATGTGGATAGGAATAGTTTACATTTGGACAGGTGTGTGGATAGGAATGGTTTACATTTGGTCAGCTGTGTGCATAGGAACGGTTTACATTTGGACAGGTGTGTGCATAGGAACTTTTTACATTTGGACAGGTGTGTGGATATTGAAGGTTTACATTTGGAAAGGTGAGTGGATAGCAATTGTTTACATTTGGACAGGTATGTGGATAGGAAAGGTTTAAATTTGGACAGGTGTGTGGTTAGGAATTGTTTACATTAGGAGAGGTGTGTGGAAAGGAAAGGTTCACATTCGGACAGGTGTGTGGATAGGAACGGTTTACATTTGGACAGGTGTGTGGATAGGAAATGTTTACATTTGGACAGGTGTGTGGAAAGGAAAGGTTCACGTTTGGACAGGTGTGTGTTTAGGAATTGTTTACATTTGCACAGGTATTTGGATAGGAAAGCTTTACAATAGGACAGGTGTGTGGATAGGAAATGTTTACATTTGGACAGGTGTGTGGATAGGAATTGTTTACATTTGGACAGGTGTGTGGATAGGAATTGTTTACATTTGGACAGGTATGTGGATTGGAACGGCTTACATTTCGATAGGTGTGTGGATAGGAATTGTTTACATTTGGACTGGTGTGTGGATAAGAAAGGTTTACATTTGGACAGGTGTGTGGAAAGGAAAGGTTCAGATTTGGACAGGTGTGTGGATAGGAATTGTTTACATTTGGATAGCTGTTTGGATAGGAAACTATTACATTTGGACACGTGTGTGGATAGGTAAGTGTTACATTTGGACATGTGTGTCGATAGGATAGATTTACATTAGGACAGATGTGTGGATAGGAAAGGCTTACATTTGAACAGGTGTGTGGAATGGAAAGGTTCACATTTGGACAGGCGTGTGGATAGGAACGGTTTACATTTGGACACGTGTGTGGATAGGAATGGTTTACATTAGGACAGGTATGTGGATAGGAATAGTTTACATTTGGACAGGTGTGTGGATAGGAATGGTTTACATTTGGTCAGGTGTGTGCATAGGAACGGTTTACATTTGGACAGGTGTGTGCATAGGAACTTTTTACATTTGGACAGGTGTGTGGATATTGAAGGTTTACATTTGGACAGGTGAGTGAATAGCAATTGTTTACATTTGGACAGGTGTGTGGATAGGAACCGTTTACATTAGGAAAGGTGTGTGGATAGCAATGGTTTACTTTAGGACAGGTGTGTGGATAGGAATTGTTTACATTAGGACAGGTGTGTGGTTAGGAATTGTTTACATTAGGAGAGGTGTGTGGAAAGGAAAGGTTCATATTCGGACAGGTGTGTGGATAGGAACGGTTTACATTTGGACAGGTGTGTGGATAGTAAAGGTTTACATTTGGACAGGTGTGTGGGAAGGAAAGGTTCACGTTTGGACCGGAGTGTGTTTAGGAATTGTTTACATTTGCACAGGTATGTGGCTAGGAAAGCTTTACAGTAGAACAGGTGTGTGGATAGGAAAGGTTTACATTTGGGCAGGTGTGTGGATAGGAATTGTTTACATTTGGACAGGTGTGTCGATAGGAAAGGTTTACATTTGCACAGGTGTGGGGAAAGGAAAGGTTCACATTCGGACAGGTGTGTGGATAGGAACGGTTTACATTTGGACAGGTGTGTGGATAGGAATTGTTTACATTTGGACAGGTGTGTGGATAGGAATTGTTTACATTTGGACAGGTGTGTGGATAGGAACGGTTTACATTTGGACAGGTGTGTGGATAGGAATTGTTTACATTTGGACTGGTGTGTGGATAAGAAAGGTTTACATTTGGACAGGTGTGTGGAAACGAATTGTTCACATTTGGACAGGTGTGTGGAAGGGAAGGATTCACATTTGGACAGGTGTGTGGATAGGAATTGTTTACATTTGGATAGGTGTGTGGATAGGAACCGTTTACATTAGGAAAGGTGTGTGGATAGGAATGGTTTACATTAGGACACGTGTGTGGATAAGTATTGTTTACATTAGGACAGGTGTGTAGATAGCAATTGTTTACATTTGGACAGGTGTGTGGATAGGAAAGGTTTACATTTGGACAGGTGTGTGGTTAGGAATTGTTTACATTAGGAGAGGTGTGTGGACAGGAAAGGTTCACATTCGGACAGGTGTGTGGATAGGAACGATTTACATTTCGACAGGTGTGTGGATAGGAAAGCTTTACATTAGGACAGGTGTGTGGATAGGAAAGGTTCACATTCGGACAGGTCTGTGTTTAGGAATTGTTTACATTTGCACAGGTGTGTGGAAAGGAAAGGTTCAGATTTGGACAGGTGTGTAGATAGCAAATGTTTACATTAGGAGAGGTGTGTGGAAAGGAAAGCTTTACATTAGGACAGGTGTGCGGATAGGAAAGGTTTACATTTGGACAGGTGTGTGGATAGGATCGG
>NW_027275106.1:0-68361 GCF_030028105.1 Mobula birostris
GCACCTCTCATAATTTCTCCTATGTCGCCGTATTTTTGCGCACCTCTCATGGCTTCCCCGATATCGCCGTGTTTTGATGCACATCTCTTAACGTCCCATATATCGCTGTGTATTAGCGCAACCGCCATAACATCCCCTATATCGCTGTGCCTTCGTGCACCTCTCATACCTTCCCCTATGTCGCCCTGTTTTCGCAAACCTCCGATACCGTCCCCTATATCGCTGTATTTTTGCACACCTCTCATGGCTTGCCAATATCACCGTGTTTTCATGCACATCTCATACCGTCCCTTATATCACTGCGCCGTCGCGCACCTCTCATACCTTCCCCTATATCGCTGTGTTTTCGTGCACCTCTCATACCTTCACAACTTCCCCTACATCGCTGTGTTTTCACTCACCTCTCATAACTTCTCATATATCGCCGTGTTTTCGCAGACCTCTCATAATTTCCCCCATATAGCCATGTTCTTGCACACCTCTCGTACCTTCCACTATATCACTGTGTTTTTGCGCACGTCCCATAGCATCCCCTGTATCGCTGTGTTTTCGGGCACCTCTCATACTTTTCCATGTATCGCCATGTTTTCGCGCATATCCCATAGCTTCCACTATATAGCCCTGTTTTCGAGCACCTCTCATGTCTTCCCCTATATCACTGTGTTTTCGCGCACCTCCCATACCTTCCTCTATATTGCTGTGTTTTTGTGCACCTCTCATTCCTTCCCCTATATCGCTGTTTTTTCACGCACCTCTCATAACTTCTCCTATATCGCTGTATTTTTGCGCACCTCTCATACCTTCCCCTATATCGCCGTGTTTTCAATCACATCTCATAATGTCCCCCATATTGCTGTGTATTCGCGCACCTCCCATAGAATCCCCTATATCGCTGTGCCTTCGCGCACATCTCATACCTTCCCCTATATCGTCCTGTTTTCGCGCACCTCCCATACCTTCCCTTTTATCGTTGTGTTTTCGTGTACCTCTCATACCTTCCCCTATATTGCTGTGTTTTCGCGCATCTCTCATGGCTTCCCCAATATTGCCGTGTATTTATGCACATCTCATACCGTCCCTTATATCACTGTGCTTTCGCGCACCTCCCATAGCTACGCCCACGTCGCTGTGTTTTCTCACACCTCTGATACATTCCCCTGTATCGCCGTGTTGTCACGCACCTCTCATAATTTCCCCTACATCGCTGTATTCTCGCACACCTCTCATACCTTCCCCTATATCACTGTGTTTTCGCGCACGTCCCATAGCGTCCCCTATATCGCTGTGTTTTCGCGCACCTCTCATTCCTTCCCCTATATCGCCCTGTTTTCGCTCCTGTCATTTCTTCCATTATATCGCTGTGTTTTCTCACACCTCTGATTCATTCCCCTGTATCGCTGTGTTGTCACGCACCTCTCATAATTTCCCCTACATCGCTGTATTCTCGCACACCTCTCATACCTTCCCCTATATCACTGTGTTTTCGCGCACGTCCATAGCGTCCCCTATATCGCTGTGTTTCGCGCACCTCTCATACCTTCCCCTATATCGCCCTGTTTTCGCACACCTCCCATTCCTTCCCCTGTATCGCTGTGTTTTAGTGCACCTCTCATACCTTCCCCTATATTGCCCTGTTTTCGCGCAGCTCCCATAATTTCCCCGATATCGCTGTGTTTTCATGCACATCCCATAGATTCACCTTTATCCCTGTGTTATTGCTCACCTCTCATAGGTTCCCCTGTATCGCCGTGTTTTTGCTCACCTCTCATAGCTTCCCCTATATCGCCGTGTTTTCGCGCACCTCTCATATCTTCACCTAGATCGTTATGTTTTCGCTCGTCTCAATACTTCCCCTATATCGCTGTGTTTTCTAGCACATCTGATACATTTTGCCGTATCGCCGTGTTTTCGCACACCTCTTACAATTTCCCCTATATCGCCGTGTTCTTGCACACCTCTCATACTTTCCCCTATATCACTGTTTTCTTGCGCATGTCCCATAGCGTCCCCTATATCGCTGTGTTTTCTCGCACCTCTGATACATTCCGCTGTATCGCCGTGGTTTCGCCAACATCCCATAGGTTCCACTATATTGCCCTGTTTTTGCTCACCTCTCATGTCTTCCCCTATATCACGGTGTTTTCGCGCACCTCTCATAACTTCCCCTATATCGCCCTGTTTTCGCGCACCTCCCATACCTTCCCCAATATCGCTGCGTATTCGTGCACCTCTCATACCTTCCCTTATCTCGCTGTGTTTTCACGCACCTCTCATAATTTCTCCTATATTGCCGTATTTTGCGCACCTCTCATGGCTTCCCCAATATCGCCGCGTTTTTATGCACATCTCTTAACGTCCCATATATCGCTGTGTATTAGCGCAACTGCCATAGCATCCCCTATATCGCTGTGCCTTCGCGCACCTCTCATACCTTCACCTATGTCGCCCTGTTTTCGCACACCTCCCATACCGTCCCCTATATCACTGTATTTTCGCACACCTCTCATGGCTTCCCCAATATCACCGTGTTTTCATGCACATCTCATAACGTCTCCTATATCTCTGTGTATTCACGCACCTCCCATAGCATCCCCTATATCGCTGTGCCTTCGCGCATCACTCATACTTCCCCTAGATCGCCCTGTTTTCCGTGAACCTCCCATGGCTTAGCCTACATCGCTGTGTTTTTGCGCACCTCTCATACTTCCCCTATATCACCGTGTTTTCGCGTACCTCTCATTTCTTCACCTATATCGCTCTGTTTCCGCTCCTCTCATTACTTCCCATATATCGCTCTGTGTTCTCGCACTTCTGATACAGTTCCCTGTATCAACGTGTTTTCGCGCACCTCTCATAATTTCACCTATATCGCCGTGTTCTCGCACTCCTCTCATATCTTCCCCTATATCACTGTGTTTTCGCGCACGTCAATAGCGTCCCCTATATCGCTCTGTTTTCACGCTCCTCTCATGTCTTCCCCTATATCACTGTTTTTTCGTGCATCTCCCATACCATCCCCTATATTGCTGAGTTTCGCACACGTCTCATACCTTTCCCTATATCGCCCTGTTTTCGAGCACCTCCCATACCTTCCCCTATATCGCTGTTATTTCGTGTACCTCTCATACCTCCCCTTATATCGCTGTGTTTTCACGCACCTCTCATTTCTTCCCCTGTATTGCTGCATTTTTGCGCACCTCTCATAACTTCCCCTATATTGCCGTGTTTTTATGCACATCCTATTACGTCCCCTTTATCGCTGTGTATTCGAGCACCTCCCGTAGCATCCCCTATATCGCTGTGCCTTCGCGCACCTCTCATACCTTCCCCTATATCGCATCTGTTTCGCGCACATTCCATACCTTCCACTATATTGCCCTGTTCTCGCGCACCTCTCATGTCTTCCACTACATCGCTGTGTTTTCTGGCACCTCTGATGCATTCCCCTGTAACACCAAGTTTTCGCGCACCTCTCATACTTTCCCCTATATCGCCGTGTTTACGCGCACCTCTCATACCTCCCCCTATATCGCCATGTTTTTATGCACATCTCATACCATCTCCTATATCGCTGTGTTTTTGCGCACCTCCCATAGCATCCCCTTTATCGCTGTGCCTTCGAGCACCCTCTCATACCTTCCCTATATCACCCTGTTTTCGCGCACCTCCTATACCTTCCCTTATATCACTGCGTTTTCGTGCACCTTTCATACCTTCCCCTATATCGCTGTATTTTCACACACCTCTCATAATTTCTCCTATATCGCTGTGTTTTTGTGCACCTCTCGTACCTTCCCTAATATCACTGCGTTTTCATGCACATCTCATCACGTCCCCTATATCTATATGTTTTCACGCACCTCCCATAGCATCCCCCTATATCGCTGTGCCTTGCGCACCACTCATACCTTTCCCTATATTGCCCTGTTGTCCGTGAACCTCCCATGGCTTCGCCTTCATCGCTGTGTTTTTGCGCACCTCATACCTTCCCCTATATCTCCGTGTTTTCGCGCACCTCTCATTTCTTCACCTATATCGCTGTGTTTCGCTCCTCTCATTACTTCCCCTATATCGCTCTGTGTTCTCGCACTTCTGATACAGTTCCCTGTATCAACGTGTTTTCGCGCACCTCTCTTAATTTCACCTATATCGCCGTGTTCTCGCACTCCTCTCATATCTTCCCCTATATCACTGTGTTTTCGCGCACGTCCAATAGCGTCCCCTATATTGATCTGTTTTCACGCTCCTCTCATGTCTTCCCCTATATCACTGTGTTTTCGTGCATCTCCCATACCATCCCCTATATTGCTGAGTTTCGCACACGTCTCATACCTTTCCCTATATCGCCCTGTTTTCGAGCACCTCCTATACCTTCCCCTATATCGCTGTGTTTTAGTGTACCTCTCATACCTCCCCTTATATCGCTGTGTTTTCACGCACCTCTCATAACTTCCCCTGTATTGCTGCATTTTTGTGCACCTCTCATAACTTCCCCTATATTGCCGTGTTTTTATGCACATCCTATTACGTCCCCTGTATCGCTGTGTATTCGAGCACCTCCCAAAGCATCCCCTATATCGCTGTGCCTTTGCGCACCTCTCATACCTTCCCCTATATCGCATCTGATTTCGCGCACATTCCATACCTTCCACTATATTGCCCTGTTCTCGCGCACCTCTCATGTCTTCCACTACATCGCTGTGTTTTCTGGCACCTCTGATGCATTCCCTGTAACACCAAGTTTTCGCGCACCTCTCATACTTTCCCCTATATCGCCGTTTTTACGCGCACCTCTCATACCTCCCCCTATATCGCCATGTTTTTATGCACATCTCATACCGTCTCCTATATCGCTGTGTTTTTGCGCACCTCCCATAGCATCCCCTATATCACTGTGCCTTCAAGCACCTCTCATACCTTCCCTATATCGCCCTGTTTTCGCGCACCTCCTATACCTTCCCTTATATCACTGCGTTTTCGTGCACCTTTTATACCTTCCCCTATATCGCTGTATTTTCGCACACCTCTCATAACTTCTCCTATATCGCTGTGTTTTTGTGCACCTCTCATACCTTCCCTAATATCACTGCGTTTTCATGCACATCTCATCACGTCCCCTATATCGCTGTGTATTCACGCACCTCCCATAGCATCCCCTATATTGCTGTGCCTTGCGCACCTCTCATAGCTTCCTCTATTCGCTGTCTTTTCGTGCACATCCCATAGATTCACCTTTATCGCTGTGTTATTGCTCACCTCTCATAGCTTCCCCTATATCACCGTGTTGTTATGCACATCTCATAACGTCCTCTATATCGCTGTATATTCGCGCACCTCCCATAGCTTCCCTTATATCGCTGTGCTTTCGCGCACCTCTCTTACCTTCCCAAATATCGCCCTGTTTTCGCGCACCTCCCATTCCTTCACCTATATCGCTGTTTTCGTGCAGCTCTCATGCATTCCCGTATACCGCTGTGTTTTTGCACACCTCTCATACCTTCCCCAATATCACCGTGTTTTCATGCACATCTCATAACGTCCCCTATATCGCCCTGTTTCCCGCGCACCTCTCATGGCTTCGCATACATCGCTGTGTTTTTGCGCACCTCTCATGGCTTCGCATACATCGCTGTGTTTTTGCGCACCTCTCATATCTTCCCCTATATCGCCTTGTTTTCGCGCACATCCCATAACTTCAACTTTATCGCTGTGTTATTGCTTACCTCTCATAGCTTCCCCTATATTGCCGTGTTTTCGCGCACCTCTAATGTCTTCACCTATATCGCTGTGTTTCCGCTCCTCTCATTACTTCCCTATATTGCTCTGTGTTCTCGCACTTCTGATACTGTTCCCTGTATCAACGTGTTCTCGCACACCTCTCATATCTTCCCCTATATCGCTGTGTTTTCGTGCACCTCCCATACCATCCCCTATATTGCTGTGCCTTCGCACACCTCTCATACCTTTCCCTATATCGCTGTGTTTTTGTGCACCTCTTATATCTTCCCTAATATCGCTGCTTCTTCCTGCACATCTCATAACGTCCCCTATATCGCTGTGTATTCACGCACCTCCCATAGCATCCCCTATATCACTGTGCCTTCGCGCACCTCTCATACCTTTCCCTATATCACCCTGTTTTCGAGCACCTCCCATAACTTCCCTTATATCGCTGTGTTTTCGTGCACATCCCATAGATTCACCTTTATCCCTGTGTTATTGCTCACCTCTCATAGGTTCCCCTGCATCGCCGTGTTTTTGCTCACCTCTCATAGCTTCCCCTATATCGCCGTGTTTTCGCGCACCTCTCATGTCTTCACCTAGATCGCTATGTTTTCGCTCATCTCAATAGTTCCCCTATATCGCTGTCTTTTCTCGCACATCTGATACATTTTGCCGTATCGCCGTGTTTTTCGCACAGCTCTTACAATTTCCCCTATATCGCCGTGTTCTCGCAAACCTCTCATACCTTCCCCTATGTCATTGTTTTTTTGCGCATGTCCCATAGCGTCCCCTACATCGCTGTGTTTTCTCGCACCTCTGATACATTCCCCTGTATCGCCGTGGTTTCGCGCACATCCCATAGGTTCCACTATATTGCCCTGTTTTTGCGCACCTCTCATGTCTTCCCCTATATCACGGTGTTTGGCGCACCTCTCATAGCATCCCCTATATCGCTGTGCATTCGCGCACCTCTCATAACTTCCCCTATATCGCCCTGTTTTTGCGCACCTCCCATACCTTCCCAATATCGCTGTGTTTTCGTGCACCACTCATACCTTCCCTTATCTCGCTGTGTTTTCACGCACCTCTCATAATTTCTCCTATGTCGCCGTATTTTTGCGCACCTCTCATGGCTTCCCCGATATCGCCGTGTTTTGATGCACATCTCTTAACGTCCCATATATCGCTGTGTATTAGCGCAACCGCCATAACATCCCCTATATCGCTGTGCCTTCGTGCACCTCTCATACCTTCCCCTATGTCGCCCTGTTTTCGCAAACCTCCGATACCGTCCCCTATATCGCTGTATTTTTGCACACCTCTCATGGCTTGCCCAATATCACCGTGTTTTCATGCACATCTCATACCGTCCCTTATATCACTGCGCCGTCGCGCACCTCTCATACCTTCCCTATATCGCTGTGTTTTCGTGCACCTCTCATACCTTCACAACTTCCCCTACATCGCTGTGTTTTCACTCACCTCTCATAACTTCTCATATATCGCCGTGTTTTCGCAGACCTCTCATAATTTCCCCCATATAGCCATGTTCTTGCACACCTCTCGTACCTTCCACTATATCACTGTGTTTTTGCGCACGTCCCATAGCATCCCCTGTATCGCTGTGTTTTCGGGCACCTCTCATACTTTTCCATGTATCGCCATGTTTCGCGCATATCCATAGCTTCCACTATATAGCCCTGTTTTCGAGCACCTCTCATGTCTTCCCCTATATCACTGTGTTTTCGCGCACCTCCCATACCTTCCTCTATATTGCTGTGTTTTTGTGCACCTCTCATTCCTTCCCCTATATCGCTGTTTTTTCACGCACCTCTCATAACTTCTCCTATATCGCTGTATTTTTGCGCACCTCTCATACTTTCCCCTATATCGCCGTGTTTTCAATCACATCTCATAATGTCCCCCATATTGCTGTGTATTCGCGCACCTCCCATAGAATCCCCTATATCGCTGTGCCTTCGCGCACATCTCATACCTTCCCCTATATCGTCCTGTTTTCGCGCACCTCCCATACCTTCCCTTTTATCGTTGTGTTTTCGTGTACCTCTCATACCTTCCCCTATATTGCTGTGTTTTCGCGCATCTCTCATGGCTTCCCCAATATTGCCGTGTATTTATGCACATCTCATACCGTCCCTTATATCACTGTGCTTTCGCGCACCTCCCATAGCTACGCCCACGTCGCTGTGTTTTCTCACACCTCTGATACATTCCCCTGTATCGCCGTGTTGTCACGCACCTCTCATAATTTCCCCTACATCGCTGTATTCTCGCACACCTCTCATACCTTCCCCTATATCACTGTGTTTTCGCGCACGTCCCATAGCGTCCCCTATATCGCTGTGTTTTCGCGCACCTCTCATTCCTTCCCCTATATCGCCCTGTTTTCGCTCCTGTCATTTCTTCCATTATATCGCTGTGTTTTCTCACACCTCTGATTCATTCCCCTGTATCGCTGTGTTGTCACGCACCTCTCATAATTTCCCCTACATCGCTGTATTCTCGCACACTTCTCATACCTTCTCCTATATCACTGTGTTTTCGCGCACGTCCCATAGCGTCCCCTATATCGCTGTGTTTTCGCGCACCTCTCATACCTTCCCCTATATCGCCCTGTTTTCGCACACCTCCCATTCCTTCCCCTGTATCGCTGTGTTTTAGTGCACCTCTCATACCTTCCCCTATATTGCCCTGTTTTCGCGCAGCTCCCATAATTTCCCCGATATCGCTGTGTTTTCATGCACATCCCATAGATTCACCTTTATCCCTGTGTTATTGCTCACCTCTCATAGGTTCCCCTGTATCGCCGTGTTTTTGCTCACCTCTCATAGCTTCCCCTATATCGCCGTGTTTTCGCGCACCTCTCATATCTTCACCTAGATCGTTATGTTTTCGCTCGTCTCAATACTTCCCCTATATCGCTGTGTTTTCTAGCACATCTGATACATTTTGCCGTATCGCCGTGTTTTCGCACACCTCTTACAATTTCCCCTATATCGCCGTGTTCTTGCACACCTCTCATACTTTCCCCTATATCACTGTTTTCTTGCGCATGTCCCATAGCGTCCCCTATATCGCTGTGTTTTCTCGCACCTCTGATACATTCCGCTGTATCGCCGTGGTTTCGCCAACATCCCATAGGTTCCACTATATTGCCCTGTTTTTGCTCACCTCTCATGTCTTCCCCTATATCACGGTGTTTTCGCGCACCTCTCATAACTTCCCCTATATCGCCCTGTTTTCGCGCACCTCCCATACCTTCCCCAATATCGCTGCGTATTCGTGCACCTCTCATACCTTCCCTTATCTCGCTGTGTTTTCACGCACCTCTCATAATTTCTCCTATATTGCCGTATTTTTGCGCACCTCTCATGGCTTCCCCAATATCGCCGCGTTTTTATGCACATCTCTTAACGTCCCATATATCGCTGTGTATTAGCGCAACTGCCATAGCATCCCCTATATCGCTGTGCCTTCGCGCACCTCTCATACCTTCACCTATGTCGCCCTGTTTTCGCACACCTCCCATACCGTCCCCTATATCACTGTATTTTCGCACACCTCTCATGGCTTCCCCAATATCACCGTGTTTTCATGCACATCTCATAACGTCTCCTATATCTCTGTGTATTCACGCACCTCCCATAGCATCCCCTATATCGCTGTGCCTTCGCGCATCACTCATACCTTCCCCTAGATCGCCCTGTTTTCCGTGAACCTCCCATGGCTTAGCCTACATCGCTGTGTTTTTGCGCACCTCTCATACCTTCCCCTATATCACCGTGTTTTCGCGTACCTCTCATTTCTTCACCTATATCGCTCTGTTTCCGCTCCTCTCATTACTTCCCATATATCGCTCTGTGTTCTCGCACTTCTGATACAGTTCCCTGTATCAACGTGTTTTCGCGCACCTCTCATAATTTCACCTATATCGCCGTGTTCTCGCACTCCTCTCATATCTTCCCCTATATCACTGTGTTTTCGCGCACGTCCAATAGCGTCCCCTATATCGCTCTGTTTTCACGCTCCTCTCATGTCTTCCCCTATATCACTGTTTTTTCGTGCATCTCCCATACCATCCCCTATATTGCTGAGTTTCGCACACGTCTCATACCTTTCCCTATATCGCCCTGTTTTCGAGCACCTCCCATACCTTCCCCTATATCGCTGTTATTTCGTGTACCTCTCATACCTCCCCTTATATCGCTGTGTTTTCACGCACCTCTCATTTCTTCCCCTGTATTGCTGCATTTTTGCGCACCTCTCATAACTTCCCCTATATTGCCGTGTTTTTATGCACATCCTATTACGTCCCCTTTATCGCTGTGTATTCGAGCACCTCCCGTAGCATCCCCTATATCGCTGTGCCTTCGCGCACCTCTCATACCTTCCCCTATATCGCATCTGTTTTCGCGCACATTCCATACCTTCCACTATATTGCCCTGTTCTCGCGCACCTCTCATGTCTTCCACTACATCGCTGTGTTTTCTGGCACCTCTGATGCATTCCCCTGTAACACCAAGTTTTCGCGCACCTCTCATACTTTCCCCTATATCGCCGTGTTTACGCGCACCTCTCATACCTCCCCCTATATCGCCATGTTTTTATGCACATCTCATACCATCTCCTATATCGCTGTGTTTTTGCGCACCTCCCATAGCATCCCCTTTATCGCTGTGCCTTCGAGCACCTCTCATACCTTCCCTATATCACCCTGTTTTCGCGCACCTCCTATACCTTCCCTTATATCACTGCGTTTTCGTGCACCTTTCATACCTTCCCCTATATCGCTGTATTTTCACACACCTCTCATAATTTCTCCTATATCGCTGTGTTTTTGTGCACCTCTCGTACCTTCCCTAATATCACTGCGTTTTCATGCACATCTCATCACGTCCCCTATATCTATATGTTTTCACGCACCTCCCATAGCATCCCCTATATCGCTGTGCCTTGCGCACCACTCATACCTTTCCCTATATTGCCCTGTTGTCCGTGAACCTCCCATGGCTTCGCCTTCATCGCTGTGTTTTTGCGCACCTCATACCTTCCCCTATATCTCCGTGTTTTCGCGCACCTCTCATTTCTTCACCTATATCGCTGTGTTTCCGCTCCTCTCATTACTTCCCCTATATCGCTCTGTGTTCTCGCACTTCTGATACAGTTCCCTGTATCAACGTGTTTTCGCGCACCTCTCTTAATTTCACCTATATCGCCGTGTTCTCGCACTCCTCTCATATCTTCCCCTATATCACTGTGTTTTCGCGCACGTCCAATAGCGTCCCCTATATTGATCTGTTTTCACGCTCCTCTCATGTCTTCCCCTATATCACTGTGTTTTCGTGCATCTCCCATACCATCCCCTATATTGCTGAGTTTCGCACACGTCTCATACCTTTCCCTATATCGCCCTGTTTTCGAGCACCTCCTATACCTTCCCCTATATCGCTGTGTTTTAGTGTACCTCTCATACCTCCCCTTATATCGCTGTGTTTTCACGCACCTCTCATAACTTCCCCTGTATTGCTGCATTTTTGTGCACCTCTCATAACTTCCCCTATATTGCCGTGTTTTTATGCACATCCTATTACGTCCCCTGTATCGCTGTGTATTCGAGCACCTCCCAAAGCATCCCCTATATCGCTGTGCCTTTGCGCACCTCTCATACCTTCCCCTATATCGCATCTGATTTCGCGCACATTCCATACCTTCCACTATATTGCCCTGTTCTCGCGCACCTCTCATGTCTTCCACTACATCGCTGTGTTTTCTGGCACCTCTGATGCATTCCCCTGTAACACCAAGTTTTCGCGCACCTCTCATACTTTCCCCTATATCGCCGTTTTTACGCGCACCTCTCATACCTCCCCCTATATCGCCATGTTTTTATGCACATCTCATACCGTCTCCTATATCGCTGTGTTTTTGCGCACCTCCCATAGCATCCCCTATATCACTGTGCCTTCAAGCACCTCTCATACCTTCCCTATATCGCCCTGTTTTCGCGCACCTCCTATACCTTCCCTTATATCACTGCGTTTTCGTGCACCTTTTATACCTTCCCCTATATCGCTGTATTTTCGCACACCTCTCATAACTTCTCCTATATCGCTGTGTTTTTGTGCACCTCTCATACCTTCCCTAATATCACTGCGTTTTCATGCACATCTCATCACGTCCCCTATATCGCTGTGTATTCACGCACCTCCCATAGCATCCCCTATATTGCTGTGCCTTGCGCACCTCTCATAGCTTCCTCTATTCGCTGTCTTTTCGTGCACATCCCATAGATTCACCTTTATCGCTGTGTTATTGCTCACCTCTCATAGCTTCCCCTATATCACCGTGTTGTTATGCACATCTCATAACGTCCTCTATATCGCTGTATATTCGCGCACCTCCCATAGCTTCCCTTATATCGCTGTGCTTTCGCGCACCTCTCTTACCTTCCCAAATATCGCCCTGTTTTCGCGCACCTCCCATTCCTTCACCTATATCGCTGTTTTCGTGCAGCTCTCATGCATTCCCGTATACCGCTGTGTTTTTGCACACCTCTCATACCTTCCCCAATATCACCGTGTTTTCATGCACATCTCATAACGTCCCCTATATCGCCCTGTTTCCCGCGCACCTCTCATGGCTTCGCATACATCGCTGTGTTTTTGCGCACCTCTCATGGCTTCGCATACATCGCTGTGTTTTTGCGCACCTCTCATATCTTCCCCTATATCGCCTTGTTTTCGCGCACATCCCATAACTTCAACTTTATCGCTGTGTTATTGCTTACCTCTCATAGCTTCCCCTATATTGCCGTGTTTTCGCGCACCTCTAATGTCTTCACCTATATCGCTGTGTTTCCGCTCCTCTCATTACTTCCCCTATATTGCTCTGTGTTCTCGCACTTCTGATACTGTTCCCTGTATCAACGTGTTCTCGCACACCTCTCATATCTTCCCCTATATCGCTGTGTTTTCGTGCACCTCCCATACCATCCCCTATATTGCTGTGCCTTCGCACACCTCTCATACCTTTCCCTATATCGCTGTGTTTTTGTGCACCTCTTATATCTTCCCTAATATCGCTGCTTCTTCCTGCACATCTCATAACGTCCCCTATATCGCTGTGTATTCACGCACCTCCCATAGCATCCCCTATATCACTGTGCCTTCGCGCACCTCTCATACCTTTCCCTATATCACCCTGTTTTCGAGCACCTCCCATAACTTCCCTTATATCGCTGTGTTTTCGTGCACATCCCATAGATTCACCTTTATCCCTGTGTTATTGCTCACCTCTCATAGGTTCCCCTGCATCGCCGTGTTTTTGCTCACCTCTCATAGCTTCCCCTATATCGCCGTGTTTTCGCGCACCTCTCATGTCTTCACCTAGATCGCTATGTTTTCGCTCATCTCAATAGTTCCCCTATATCGCTGTCTTTTCTCGCACATCTGATACATTTTGCCGTATCGCCGTGTTTTTCGCACAGCTCTTACAATTTCCCCTATATCGCCGTGTTCTCGCAAACCTCTCATACCTTCCCCTATGTCATTGTTTTTTTGCGCATGTCCCATAGCGTCCCCTACATCGCTGTGTTTTCTCGCACCTCTGATACATTCCCCTGTATCGCCGTGGTTTCGCGCACATCCCATAGGTTCCACTATATTGCCCTGTTTTTGCGCACCTCTCATGTCTTCCCCTATATCACGGTGTTTTGGCGCACCTCTCATAGCATCCCCTATATCGCTGTGCCTTCGCGCACCTCTCATAACTTCCCCTATATCGCCCTGTTTTTGCGCACCTCCCATACCTTCCCCAATATCGCTGTGTTTTCGTGCACCACTCATACCTTCCCTTATCTCGCTGTGTTTTCACGCACCTCTCATAATTTCTCCTATGTCGCCGTATTTTTGCGCACCTCTCATGGCTTCCCCGATATCGCCGTGTTTTGATGCACATCTCTTAACGTCCCATATATCGCTGTGTATTAGCGCAACCGCCATAACATCCCCTATATCGCTGTGCCTTCGTGCACCTCTCATACCTTCCCCTATGTCGCCCTGTTTTCGCAAACCTCCGATACCGTCCCCTATATCGCTGTATTTTTGCACACCTCTCATGGCTTGCCCAATATCACCGTGTTTTCATGCACATCTCATACCGTCCCTTATATCACTGCGCCGTCGCGCACCTCTCATACCTTCCCCTATATCGCTGTGTTTTCGTGCACCTCTCATACCTTCACAACTTCCCCTACATCGCTGTGTTTTCACTCACCTCTCATAACTTCTCATATATCGCCGTGTTTTCGCAGACCTCTCATAATTTCCCCCATATAGCCATGTTCTTGCACACCTCTCGTACCTTCCACTATATCACTGTGTTTTTGCGCACGTCCCATAGCATCCCCTGTATCGCTGTGTTTTCGGGCACCTCTCATACTTTTCCATGTATCGCCATGTTTTCGCGCATATCCCATAGCTTCCACTATATAGCCCTGTTTTCGAGCACCTCTCATGTCTTCCCCTATATCACTGTGTTTTCGCGCACCTCCCATACCTTCCTCTATATTGCTGTGTTTTTGTGCACCTCTCATTCCTTCCCCTATATCGCTGTTTTTTCACGCACCTCTCATAACTTCTCCTATATCGCTGTATTTTTGCGCACCTCTCATACCTTCCCCTATATCGCCGTGTTTTCAATCACATCTCATAATGTCCCCCATATTGCTGTGTATTCGCGCACCTCCCATAGAATCCCCTATATCGCTGTGCCTTCGCGCACATCTCATACCTTCCCCTATATCGTCCTGTTTTCGCGCACCTCCCATACCTTCCCTTTTATCGTTGTGTTTTCGTGTACCTCTCATACCTTCCCCTATATTGCTGTGTTTTCGCGCATCTCTCATGGCTTCCCCAATATTGCCGTGTATTTATGCACATCTCATACCGTCCCTTATATCACTGTGCTTTCGCGCACCTCCCATAGCTACGCCCACGTCGCTGTGTTTTCTCACACCTCTGATACATTCCCCTGTATCGCCGTGTTGTCACGCACCTCTCATAATTTCCCCTACATCGCTGTATTCTCGCACACCTCTCATACCTTCCCCTATATCACTGTGTTTTCGCGCACGTCCCATAGCGTCCCCTATATCGCTGTGTTTTCGCGCACCTCTCATTCCTTCCCCTATATCGCCCTGTTTTCGCTCCTGTCATTTCTTCCATTATATCGCTGTGTTTTCTCACACCTCTGATTCATTCCCCTGTATCGCTGTGTTGTCACGCACCTCTCATAATTTCCCCTACATCGCTGTATTCTCGCACACCTCTCATACCTTCCCCTATATCACTGTGTTTTCGCGCACGTCCCATAGCGTCCCCTATATCGCTGTGTTTTCGCGCACCTCTCATACCTTCCCCTATATCGCCCTGTTTTCGCACACCTCCCATTCCTTCCCCTGTATCGCTGTGTTTTAGTGCACCTCTCATACCTTCCCCTATATTGCCCTGTTTTCGCGCAGCTCCCATAATTTCCCCGATATCGCTGTGTTTTCATGCACATCCCATAGATTCACCTTTATCCCTGTGTTATTGCTCACCTCTCATAGGTTCCCCTGTATCGCCGTGTTTTTGCTCACCTCTCATAGCTTCCCCTATATCGCCGTGTTTTCGCGCACCTCTCATATCTTCACCTAGATCGTTATGTTTTCGCTCGTCTCAATACTTCCCCTATATCGCTGTGTTTTCTAGCACATCTGATACATTTTGCCGTATCGCCGTGTTTTCGCACACCTCTTACAATTTCCCCTATATCGCCGTGTTCTTGCACACCTCTCATACTTTCCCCTATATCACTGTTTTCTTGCGCATGTCCCATAGCGTCCCCTATATCGCTGTGTTTTCTCGCACCTCTGATACATTCCGCTGTATCGCCGTGGTTTCGCCAACATCCCATAGGTTCCACTATATTGCCCTGTTTTTGCTCACCTCTCATGTCTTCCCCTATATCACGGTGTTTTCGCGCACCTCTCATAACTTCCCCTATATCGCCCTGTTTTCGCGCACCTCCCATACCTTCCCCAATATCGCTGCGTATTCGTGCACCTCTCATACCTTCCCTTATCTCGCTGTGTTTTCACGCACCTCTCATAATTTCTCCTATATTGCCGTATTTTTGCGCACCTCTCATGGCTTCCCCAATATCGCCGCGTTTTTATGCACATCTCTTAACGTCCCATATATCGCTGTGTATTAGCGCAACTGCCATAGCATCCCCTATATCGCTGTGCCTTCGCGCACCTCTCATACCTTCACCTATGTCGCCCTGTTTTCGCACACCTCCCATACCGTCCCCTATATCACTGTATTTTCGCACACCTCTCATGGCTTCCCCAATATCACCGTGTTTTCATGCACATCTCATAACGTCTCCTATATCTCTGTGTATTCACGCACCTCCCATAGCATCCCCTATATCGCTGTGCCTTCGCGCATCACTCATACCTTCCCCTAGATCGCCCTGTTTTCCGTGAACCTCCCATGGCTTAGCCTACATCGCTGTGTTTTTGCGCACCTCTCATACCTTCCCCTATATCACCGTGTTTTCGCGTACCTCTCATTTCTTCACCTATATCGCTCTGTTTCCGCTCCTCTCATTACTTCCCATATATCGCTCTGTGTTCTCGCACTTCTGATACAGTTCCCTGTATCAACGTGTTTTCGCGCACCTCTCATAATTTCACCTATATCGCCGTGTTCTCGCACTCCTCTCATATCTTCCCCTATATCACTGTGTTTTCGCGCACGTCCAATAGCGTCCCCTATATCGCTCTGTTTTCACGCTCCTCTCATGTCTTCCCCTATATCACTGTTTTTTCGTGCATCTCCCATACCATCCCCTATATTGCTGAGTTTCGCACACGTCTCATACCTTTCCCTATATCGCCCTGTTTTCGAGCACCTCCCATACCTTCCCCTATATCGCTGTTATTTCGTGTACCTCTCATACCTCCCCTTATATCGCTGTGTTTTCACGCACCTCTCATTTCTTCCCCTGTATTGCTGCATTTTTGCGCACCTCTCATAACTTCCCCTATATTGCCGTGTTTTTATGCACATCCTATTACGTCCCCTTTATCGCTGTGTATTCGAGCACCTCCCGTAGCATCCCCTATATCGCTGTGCCTTCGCGCACCTCTCATACCTTCCCCTATATCGCATCTGTTTTCGCGCACATTCCATACCTTCCACTATATTGCCCTGTTCTCGCGCACCTCTCATGTCTTCCACTACATCGCTGTGTTTTCTGGCACCTCTGATGCATTCCCCTGTAACACCAAGTTTTCGCGCACCTCTCATACTTTCCCCTATATCGCCGTGTTTACGCGCACCTCTCATACCTCCCCCTATATCGCCATGTTTTTATGCACATCTCATACCATCTCCTATATCGCTGTGTTTTTGCGCACCTCCCATAGCATCCCCTTTATCGCTGTGCCTTCGAGCACCTCTCATACCTTCCCTATATCACCCTGTTTTCGCGCACCTCCTATACCTTCCCTTATATCACTGCGTTTTCGTGCACCTTTCATACCTTCCCCTATATCGCTGTATTTTCACACACCTCTCATAATTTCTCCTATATCGCTGTGTTTTTGTGCACCTCTCGTACCTTCCCTAATATCACTGCGTTTTCATGCACATCTCATCACGTCCCCTATATCTATATGTTTTCACGCACCTCCCATAGCATCCCCTATATCGCTGTGCCTTGCACACCACTCATACCTTTCCCTATATTGCCCTGTTGTCCGTGAACCTCCCATGGCTTCGCCTTCATCGCTGTGTTTTTGCGCACCTCATACCTTCCCCTATATCTCCGTGTTTTCGCGCACCTCTCATTTCTTCACCTATATCGCTGTGTTTCCGCTCCTCTCATTACTTCCCCTATATCGCTCTGTGTTCTCGCACTTCTGATACAGTTCCCTGTATCAACGTGTTTTCGCGCACCTCTCTTAATTTCACCTATATCGCCGTGTTCTCGCACTCCTCTCATATCTTCCCCTATATCACTGTGTTTTCGCGCACGTCCAATAGCGTCCCCTATATTGATCTGTTTTCACGCTCCTCTCATGTCTTCCCCTATATCACTGTGTTTTCGTGCATCTCCCATACCATCCCCTATATTGCTGAGTTTCGCACACGTCTCATACCTTTCCCTATATCGCCCTGTTTTCGAGCACCTCCTATACCTTCCCCTATATCGCTGTGTTTTAGTGTACCTCTCATACCTCCCCTTATATCGCTGTGTTTTCACGCACCTCTCATAACTTCCCCTGTATTGCTGCATTTTTGTGCACCTCTCATAACTTCCCCTATATTGCCGTGTTTTTATGCACATCCTATTACGTCCCCTGTATCGCTGTGTATTCGAGCACCTCCCAAAGCATCCCCTATATCGCTGTGCCTTTGCGCACCTCTCATACCTTCCCCTATATCGCATCTGATTTCGCGCACATTCCATACCTTCCACTATATTGCCCTGTTCTCGCGCACCTCTCATGTCTTCCACTACATCGCTGTGTTTTCTGGCACCTCTGATGCATTCCCCTGTAACACCAAGTTTTCGCGCACCTCTCATACTTTCCCCTATATCGCCGTTTTTACGCGCACCTCTCATACCTCCCCCTATATCGCCATGTTTTTATGCACATCTCATACCGTCTCCTATATCGCTGTGTTTTTGCGCACCTCCCATAGCATCCCCTATATCACTGTGCCTTCAAGCACCTCTCATACCTTCCCTATATCGCCCTGTTTTCGCGCACCTCCTATACCTTCCCTTATATCACTGCGTTTTCGTGCACCTTTTATACCTTCCCCTATATCGCTGTATTTTCGCACACCTCTCATAACTTCTCCTATATCGCTGTGTTTTTGTGCACCTCTCATACCTTCCCTAATATCACTGCGTTTTCATGCACATCTCATCACGTCCCCTATATCGCTGTGTATTCACGCACCTCCCATAGCATCCCCTATATTGCTGTGCCTTGCGCACCTCTCATAGCTTCCTCTATTCGCTGTCTTTTCGTGCACATCCCATAGATTCACCTTTATCGCTGTGTTATTGCTCACCTCTCATAGCTTCCCCTATATCACCGTGTTGTTATGCACATCTCATAACGTCCTCTATATCGCTGTATATTCGCGCACCTCCCATAGCTTCCCTTATATCGCTGTGCTTTCGCGCACCTCTCTTACCTTCCCAAATATCGCCCTGTTTTCGCGCACCTCCCATTCCTTCACCTATATCGCTGTTTTCGTGCAGCTCTCATGCATTCCCGTATACCGCTGTGTTTTTGCACACCTCTCATACCTTCCCCAATATCACCGTGTTTTCATGCACATCTCATAACGTCCCCTATATCGCCCTGTTTCCCGCGCACCTCTCATGGCTTCGCATACATCGCTGTGTTTTTGCGCACCTCTCATGGCTTCGCATACATCGCTGTGTTTTTGCGCACCTCTCATATCTTCCCCTATATCGCCTTGTTTTCGCGCACATCCCATAACTTCAACTTTATCGCTGTGTTATTGCTTACCTCTCATAGCTTCCCCTATATTGCCGTGTTTTCGCGCACCTCTAATGTCTTCACCTATATCGCTGTGTTTCCGCTCCTCTCATTACTTCCCCTATATTGCTCTGTGTTCTCGCACTTCTGATACTGTTCCCTGTATCAACGTGTTCTCGCACACCTCTCATATCTTCCCCTATATCGCTGTGTTTTCGTGCACCTCCCATACCATCCCCTATATTGCTGTGCCTTCGCACACCTCTCATACCTTTCCCTATATCGCTGTGTTTTTGTGCACCTCTTATATCTTCCCTAATATCGCTGCTTCTTCCTGCACATCTCATAACGTCCCCTATATCGCTGTGTATTCACGCACCTCCCATAGCATCCCCTATATCACTGTGCCTTCGCGCACCTCTCATACCTTTCCCTATATCACCCTGTTTTCGAGCACCTCCCATAACTTCCCTTATATCGCTGTGTTTTCGTGTACCTCTCATACCTCCCCTTATATCGTTGTGTTTTCACGCACCTCTCAAACCTTCTCCTGCATTGCTGTATTTTTGTGTACCTCTCATAACTTCCCCTATATTGCCGTGTTTTCGTGCACCTCCCATACCATCCCCTATATTGCTGTGCCTTCGCACACCTCTCATACCTTTCCCTATATCACCCTGTTTTTGAGCACCTCCCATAACTTCCCTTATATCGCTGTGTTTTCGTGTACCTCTCATACCTCCCCTTATATCGCTGTGTTTTCACACACCTCTCATACCTCCTCCTGCATTGCTGTATTTTTGTGTACCTCTCATAACTTCCCCTATATTGCCGTGTTTTTATGCACATCTCATAACGTCCCCTATATTGCTGTGTATTCACGCACCTCCCATTGCATCCCCTATATCACTGTGCCTTCGCGCACCTCTCATACCTTCCCCAATATCGCACAGTTTTCGCGCACCTCCGATTCCTTCCCCTATATCGCTGTGTTTTCACACTCCTCTCATAACTTCTCCTATATCACTGAGTTTTTGTGCACCTCTCATACCTTCCCTAATATCACTGAGATTTCATGCACATCTCATCACGTCCCCTATATCGCTGTGTATTTGCGCACCTCCCATAGCATTCCCTATATCGCTGTGCCTTGCGCACCTCTCATAGCTTCCCCTATATCGCTGTCTTTTTGCGCACATCCCATAGATTCAGCTTTATCGCTGTGTTATTGCTCACCTCTCCTAGCTTCCCCTGTATCGCCGTGTTTTTGCTCACCTCTCATGTCTTCACCTAGATCACTATGTTTTCGCTCCTCTCAATACTTCCCCTATATCGCTGTGTTTTCTCGCACAATTGATACATTTTCCCGTATCACTGTTTTCGCACACCTCTCATTATTCCCCCTATATCGCCGTGTTCTCGCGCACCTCTCATACCTTCCCCTATATCGCCCTGTTTTCACGCACATCCCATACCTTCCACTATATTGCCCTGTTTTCGCGCACCTCTCATGTCTTCCACTACATCGCTGTGTTTTCTGGCACCTCTGATGCTTTCCCCTGTAACGCCAAGTTTCGCGCACCTCTCATACTTTCCCCTATATCGCCGTGTTTACACGCACGTCTCATACCTCCCCCTATATTGCCATGTTTTTATGCACATCTCATACCGTCTTCTATATCGCTGTGTTTTCGCGCACCTCCCATAGCATCCCTTATATTGCTGTGCCTTCGCGCACCTCTCATACTTTCCCCTATATTGCCGTGTTTTCACATACTTCTCATAACTTCTCCTACATCGCTGTGTTTTCATTTACCTTTCATACCTTCCCTTATATCGCGGTGTTTTCACACACCTCTCATAACTTCTCCTTTATCACTGTGTTTTTGTGCACCTCTCATACCTTCCCTAATATTGCTGAGTTTTCATGCACATCTCATCACGTCCCCTATATCGCTGTGTATTCACGCTCCTCCCATAGCATCCCCTATATCGCTGTGCCTGGCGCACCTCTCACACCTTCCCCTATATCACTGTCATTTCGCGCACATCCCATAGATTCACCTCTATCGCTGTGTTATTGCTCAGCTCTCATAGCTTCCCCTGTATTGCCGTGTTTTTGCTCACGTCTCATGTCTTCACCTCGATCGCTGTTGTTTCGCTCCTCTCAATACTTCCCCTATTTCGCTGTGTTTTCTCGCACAATTGATACGTTCTCCCGTATCGCCGTGTTTGTGCACACCTCTCATAATTTCCCCTATATCGCCATGTTCTCGCACACCTCTCATACCTTCCCCTATATCACTGTGTTTTTGCGCACGTCCCATAGCGTCCCCTATATTGCTGTGTTTTCGCGCACCTCTCATATCTTCCCCTATATCGCCCTGTTTTCGCGCACATCCCATACCTTCCACTATATTGCCCTGTTTTCGCGCACCTCTCATGTCTTCCACTACATCGCTGTGTTTTCTGGCACCTCTGATGCATTCCCCTGTAACGCCAAGTTTTCGCGCACCTCTCATACTTTCCCCTATATCGCCGTGTTTACGAGCACCTCTCATACCTCCCCCTATATCGCCATGTTTTTATGCACATCTCATACCGTCTCCTATATCGCTGTGTTTTCGCGCACCTCCCATAGCATCCCCTATATCGCTGTGCCTTCGTGCACCTCTCATACCTTCCCTTATATCGCCCAGTTTTCGCGCACCTCCTATACCTTCCCTTATATCTCTGCGTTTTCGTGCACCTCTCATACCTTCCCCTATATTGCCCTGTTTTCGCGCACTTCCTATACCTTCCCTTATATCACTGCGTTTTCGTGCACCTCTCATAGCTTCCCCTATATGGCTGTGTTTTCATGCACATCTCATAACGTCCCCTATATCGCTGTGTATTCGTGCACCTCCCATTCCTTCCCGTATATATCTCTGTGTATTCGTGCACCTCCCATTCCTTCCCGTATATATCTCTGTGTTTTCGTGCACCTTTCATGCATTCCCCTATATCGCTGTGTTTTTGCATACCTCTCATAACTTCTCCTATATCGCTGTGTTTTTGTGCACCTCTCATACCTTCCCTAATATCGCTGCGTTTTCATGCACATCTCATCACGTCCCCTATATCAATGTATATTCACGCACATCCCATAGCATCCCCTATATCGCTGTGCCTTGCGCACCTCTCGTAGCTTGCCCTATATCACTGTCTTTTCGCTCACATCCCATAGATTCACCTTTATCGCTGTGTTATTGCTCACCTCTCATTGCTTCCCCTATATCGCCGTGTTTTCGCGCACCTCTCATGTCTTCACCTAGATCGCTATGTTTTCGCTACTCTCAATGCTTCCCCTATATCGCTGTGCTTTATCGCACATCTGATACATTCTCCCGTATCGCTGTGTTTTCGCACACCTCACTTAATTTCCCCTATATCGCCGTGTTCTCGCACACCCCTCCTTTACCTTACCCTATATCGCCCTGTTTTCGTGCACATCGCATAGCTTCCACTACATTGCCTTGTTTTCGCGCACCTCTCATGTATTCCACTACATCGCTCTGTTTTCTGGCACCTCTGATGCATTCCCCTGTAACGCCAAGTTTCGCGCACCTCTCATACTTTCCCCTATATCGCCGTGTTTACACGCACATCTCATACCTCCCCCTATATTGCCATGTTTTTATGCACATCTCATACCGTCTTCTATATCGCTGTGTTTTCGCGCACTCCCATAGCATCCCCTATATCGCTGTGCCTTCGTGCACCTCTCATACCTTCCCCTATATCTCCCTGTTTTCGCGCACCTCCTATACCTTCCCTTATATCGCTGCGTTTTCGTGCACCTCTCATACCTTCCCCTATATGGCTGTGTTTTCATGCACATCTCATAACGTCCCCTATATCGCTGTGTATTCGTGCACCTCCCATTCCTTCCCGAATATATCTCTGTGCTTTCGTGTACCTTTCATATCTTCTCCTATATCGCTGTGATTTCGCACACCTCTCATAACTTCTCCTATATCGCTGTGTTTTTGTACACCTCTGATACCTTCCCTAATATCGCTGCATTTTCATGCACATCTCATCACGTACCCTATATTGCTGTGTATTCACGCACCTCCCATAGCATCCCCTATATCGCTGTGCCTTGCGCACCTCTCATAGCTTCCCCTATATCACTGCCTTTTCGCGCACAACCCATAGATTCACCTTTATCGCTGTGTTATTGCTCACCTCTCATAGCTTCCCCTGTATCGCCATGTTTTTGCTCACCTCTCATAGCTTCCCCTCTATCGCCGTGTTTTTGCGCACCTCTCATGTCTTCACCTAGATCTCTATATTTTCGCTCCTCTCAATATTTCCCCTATATCGCTGTGTTTTCTCGCACATCTGATACATTCTCCCGTATTGCCGTGTTTTCACACACGTCTCATAATTTCCCCTATATCGCCGTGTTCTCGCACAACTCTCATACCTTACCCTATATCGCTGTGTTTTCGCGCATCTCCCATAGCATCCCCTATATCGCTGTGTTTTCTCGCACCTCTGATACATTCCCCTGTATCGCCGTGGTTTCGCACACATCCCACAGGTTCCACTATATTGCCCTGTTTTTGCGCACCTCTCATGTCTTCCCCTATATCGCTGTGCCTTCGCGCACCTCTCATAACTTCCCCTTTATCACCCTGTTTTCACGCACCTCCCATACCTTCCCCAATATCGGTATGTTTTCACGCACCTCTCATAACTTCTCCTATATTGCTGTATTTTTGCACAGTTCTTATACCTTCCCCTATATTGCCGTGTTTTCATGCACATCTCATAACGTCCCCTATATCGCTGTGTATTCGCGCACCTCCCATAGCATCCCTTATATTGCTGTGCCTTCGCGCAGATCTCATAACTTTCCCTACGTCGCCTTGTTTTCGCACACCTTCCATACCGTCCCCTATATCGCTGTATTTTCGCACAGCTCTCATGGCTTCCCCAATATCGCCGTATTTTCATGCGCATCTCATAACGTCCCCTATATCGCTGTGTACTCGCGCACCTCCCATAGCATCCCTTATATTGCTGTGCCTTCGCGCACCTCTCATACCTTCCCCTATATTGCCGTGTTTTCACATACTTCTCATAACTTCTCCTACATCGCTGTGTTTTCGTTTACCTTTCATACCTTCCCTTATATCGCGGTGTTTTCACACACCTCTCATAACTTCTCCTTTATCACTGTGTTTTTGTGCACCTCTCATACCTTCCCTAATATTGCTGAGTTTTCATGCACATCTCATCACGTCCCCTATATCGCTGTGTATTCACGCTCCTCCCATAGCATCCCCTATATCGCTGTGCCTGGCGCACCTCTCACACCTTCCCCTATATCACTGTCATTTCGCGCACATCCCATAGATTCACCTCTATCGCTGTGTTATTGCTCAGCTCTCATAGCTTCCCCTGTATTGCCGTGTTTTTGCTCACGTCTCATGTCTTCACCTCGATCGCTGTTGTTTCGCTCCTCTCAATATTTCCCCTATTTCGCTGTGTTTTCTCGCACAATTGATACGTTCTCCCGTATCGCCGTGTTTGTGCACACCTCTCATAATTTCCCCTATATCGCCATGTTCTCGCACACCTCTCATACCTTCCCCTATATCACTGTGTTTTTGCGCACGTCCCATAGCGTCCCCTATATTGCTGTGTTTTCGCGCACCTCTCATATCTTCCCCTATATCGCCCTGTTTTCGCGCACATCCCATACCTTCCACTATATTGCCCTGTTTTCGCGCACCTCTCATGTCTTCCACTACATCGCTGTGTTTTCTGGCACCTCTGATGCATTCCCCTGTAACGCCAAGTTTTCGCGCACCTCTCATACTTTCCCCTATATCGCCGTGTTTACGAGCACCTCTCATACCTCCCCCTATATCGCCATGTTTTTATGCACATCTCATACCGTCTCCTATATCGCTGTGTTTTCGCGCACCTCCCATAGCATCCCCTATATCGCTGTGCCTTCGTGCACCTCTCATACCTTCCCTTATATCGCCCAGTTTTCGCGCACCTCCTATACCTTCCCTTATATCTCTGCGTTTTCGTGCACCTCTCATACCTTCCCCTATATTGCCCTGTTTTCGCGCACTTCCTATACCTTCCCTTATATCACTGCGTTTTCGTGCACCTCTCATAGCTTCCCCTATATGGCTGTGTTTTCATGCACATCTCATAACGTCCCCTATATCGCTGTGTATTCGTGCACCTCCCATTCCTTCCCGTATATATCTCTGTGTTTTCGTGCACCTTTCATACATTCCCCTATATCGCTGTGTTTTTGCATACCTCTCATAACTTCTCCTATATCGCTGTGTTTTTGTGCACCTCTCATACCTTCCCTAATATCGCTGCGTTTTCATGCACATCTCATCACGTCCCCTATATCAATGTATATTCACGCACATCCCATAGCATCCCCTATATCGCTGTGCCTTGCGCACCTCTCGTAGCTTGCCCTATATCACTGTCTTTTCGCTCACATCCCATAGATTCACCTTTATCGCTGTGTTATTGCTCACCTCTCATTGCTTCCCCTATATCGCCGTGTTTTCGCGCACCTCTCATGTCTTCACCTAGATCGCTATGTTTTCGCTACTCTCAATGCTTCCCCTATATCGCTGTGCTTTATCGCACATCTGATACATTCTCCCGTATCGCTGTGTTTTCGCACACCTCACTTAATTTCCCCTATATCGCCGTGTTCTCACACACCCCTCCTTTACCTTACCCTATATCGCCCTGTTTTCGTGCACATCGCATAGCTTCCACTACATTGCCTTGTTTTCGCGCACCTCTCATGTATTCCACTACATCGCTCTGTTTTCTGGCACCTCTGATGCATTCCCCTGTAACGCCAAGTTTTCGCGCACCTCTCATACTTTCCCCTATCTCGACGTGTTCTCGCACATCTCTCATACCATCCCCTATATCACCGTGTTTTAGCGCACCTCTCATAACTTCCCATATATCGTTGTGTTTTCATACACATCTCATACTGTCCCCTATATCACTGTGTTTTCGCGCACCTCCCATAGCATCCCCTATATCGCTGTGCCTTCGTGCACCTCTCATACCTTCCCCTATATCGCCGTGTTTTCATGCACATCTCATAACGTCCCCTATATTGCTGGGTTTTCACGCACCTCTCATAACTTCCCCTGTATCGCCGTGTTTTTGCTCACCTCTCATAACTTCCCCTATATCGCTTTGTTGTTATGCGCATCTCATAACGTCCCCTATATCGC
This sequence comes from Mobula birostris, assembly GCF_030028105.1. Lineage (NCBI taxonomy): Eukaryota > Metazoa > Chordata > Chondrichthyes > Myliobatiformes > Myliobatidae > Mobula > Mobula birostris. The sequence continues at coordinate 26,615 of NW_027275106.1, forward strand.
TGTGTATTCGCGCACCTCCCATAGGATCCCCTATATCGCTGTGCCTTCGCGCACCTCTCATACCTTCCCCTTTATCGCCCTGTTTTCGCGCACCTCACATTCCTTCACCTATATCGCTGTTTTCGTGCACCTCTCATACATTCCCCTATATTGCTGTGTTTTGACACACCTCATAACTTCTCCTATATCGCTGTGTTTTTGTGGACCTCTCATACCTTCCCTAATATCGCTGCGTTTTCATGCACATCTCATCACGTCCCCTATATCAATGTATATTCACGCACCTCCCATAGCATCCGCTATATCGCTGTGCCTTCGTGCACCTCTCATACCTTCCTCTATATCGCCCTGTTTTTGCGCACCTCCTATACCTTCCCTTATATCGCTGCGTGTTCGTGCACCTCTCATACCTTCCCCTATATTGCCCTGTTTTCGCGCACCTCCTATACCTCCCCTTATATCGCTGCGTTTTCGTGTACCATTCATACCTCCCCCTATATCGTTGTGTTTTCACGCACCTCTCATAAATTCTCCTATATTTCTGTCTTTTTGCGCAACTCTCATAACTTCCACTATATCGCCGTGATTTTATGCACATCTCATAACGTCCCCTATATCGCTGTGTATTCGTGCACCTCCCATACCTTCCCCTATATCGCTGTGTTTTCGCACAACTCTCATAACTTCTCGAATATCGCTGTGTTTTAGTGCACCTCTCATACCTTCCCTAATATAGTTGTGTTTTCATGCACATCTCATCACGTCCCCTGTATCGATGTGTATTCACGCACATCCCATAGTATCCCCTATATAGCTGTGCCTTGCGCAACTCGCATAGCTTCCGTATATCACTGTATTTTCGCGCACATCCCATAGATTCACCTTTATCGCTGTGTAATTGCTCACCTGTCATAGCTTCCCCTATATCGCTGTGTTTTCGCGCACCTCTCATGTCTTCACCTAGATCGCTATGTTTTCGCTCCTCTCAATACTTCCCCTATAGCGCTCTGTTTTCTCGCACATCTGATACATTCTCCGGTATCACCGTGTTGTCGCACACCTCTCATGCCTTCCCCTATATCTTTGTTTTTTTGCGCACGTCCCATTGCGTCCCCTATATCGCTGTGTTTTTTGTGCACCTCTCATACCTTCCCCTATATCGTCCCTGTTTTCGTGCACATCCCATAGCTTCCACTATATTGCCCTGTTTTCGCGCACCTCTCATGTATTCCACTACATCGCTGTGTTTTCTGGCACCTCTGTTGCATTCCCGTGTAACTGCAAGTTTTCGCGCACCTTTCATACTTTCCCCTATATCGCCGTGTTTTCGCGCACCTCTCATACCTCCCCCTATATCGCCGTGTTTTTATGCCACATCTCATACCATCCCCTATATTACTGTGTTTTCGCGCACCTCCCATAGCATCCCCTATATCGCTGTGCCTTCGTGCACCTCTCATACCTTCCCCTATATCGCCCAGTTTTCGTGCAACTCCTATACCTTCCCTTGTATCGCTGCGTTTTCGTGCACCTCTCATACCTTCCCCTATTTCGCTGTGTTTTCATGCACCTCTCATACCTTCCCCTATATCGCCGTGATTTCATGCACCTCTCATGCCTTCCCCTATATCATTGTGTTTTCGTCCACCTTCCATAGCATCCCCTATATTGCTGTGCCTTCATCTATATCACCCTGTTTTCGAGCACCTTCCATACCTTCTCCTATATCGCTGTGCCTTGCGCACCTCTCATAACTTCCCCTATATCACTGTGTTTTCGCACACGTCTCATGGTTTCCCGACTATTGCCGTGTATTCATGCACATCTCATACCGTCCCCTATATCACTGTGTTTTCGCACACCTCTCATACCTTCGCCTACATCGCAGTGTTTTTGCGCACCTGTCATAGCTTCCCCTATATCGCCGTATTGTTATACACATCTCATAATGTCCTCTATATCGCTGTGTATTCGCGCAGCTCCCATAGCATCCCCTATATCGCTGTGCCTTCGCGCACCTCTCATACCTTCCCCTATATCGCCCTGTTTTCGCTCACCTCCCATTCCTTCACCTATATCGCTGTTTTCGTGCACCTCTCATACCTTCCCCTATATCGCTGTGTTTTCACACAACTCTCATAACTTCTCCTATATCGCTGTGTTTTGTGCACCTCTCATACCTTCCCTAATATCGCTGCGTTTTCATGCACATCTCATCACGTCCCCTATAACGCTGTGTATTCACGCACCTCCCATAGCATCCTCTATATCACTGTGCCTTGCGCACCTCTCATACCTTTCCCTATATCGCTGTCTTTTCGCGCACATCGCATACATTCACCTTTATCGCTGTGTTGTTGCTCAAATCTCATAGCTTCCCCTGTATCGCCGTGTTTTTGCTCACCTCTCATAGATTCCGCTATATCGCCGTGTTTTCGCGCACCTCTCCTGTCTTCCCCTATATCACTGTGTTTTCGCGCACATTCCATAGCATCCCCTATATTGCTGTGCCTTCGCATACCTCTCATAAATTCATCTTTTTGCCCCTGTTTTCGCGCACCTCCCATTCCTTCACCTATATCGCCCTGTTTTCGTGCACCTCCCATTCCTTCTCCTATATTTCTGTTTTTGTGCACCTCTCATACCTTCCCCTATATCGCTGTGTTTTCGCGCACCTCTCATACCTTCCCCTATATCGCTGTGTTTTCGTGCTCCTCTTATACCTCCACTAATATCGTTGCATTTTCATACACATCTCACACGCCCCTATATCGCTGTGTATTCACGCACCTCCTATAGCTTCCCCTGCATCGCCGTGTTTTTGCTCACCTCTGATAGCTTCCCCTATATCGCCCTGTTTTCGCGCACCTCCCATACTTTCCCGATAACGCTGTGTTTTCGTACTCCCCTCATACCTTCCCCCAAATCGCTGTGTTTTCACGCACCTCTCTTAACTTCTCCTATATCGCTGTGTTTTTGCACACCTCTCATACCTTCCCCTATATTGCCATGTTTTCATGCACATCTCATAATGTCCCCTATATCGCTGCGTATTCGCGCACCTCCCATAGCATCCCTTATATTGCTGTGTATTCGCGCACCTCTCATACCTTCCCCTATATCGCCCTGTTTTCACGCACCTTCCATAACTTTCCCTATATCGCTGTGTTTTCACGCACCTCTCATAATTTCTCCTATATCGCCGTATTTTTGCGCACCACTCATGGCTTCCCCAATATCACCGTGTTTTCATGCACATCTCTTAACGTCCCATATATCGTTTGTATTCGCGCACCTGCCATAGCATCCCCTATATCGCTATGAATTCGTGCACCTCTCATACCTTCCCCTATGTTGCCCTGTCTTCGCACACCTCCCATAGCATCGCCTATATCGCTGTATTTTCGCACACCTCTCATGGCTTCCCCAATATCGCCGTGTTTTCATGCACATCTCATAGCGTCCCCTATATCGCTGGGTTTTCACGCACCTCTCATAACTTCCCCTATATCGCTCTGCTTTCGAGCACCTCCCATACCTTCCCCTATATCGCTGTGTTTTCGTGTACCTCTCATACCTCCCTCTATATCGCTGTGTTTTCACACACCTCTCATAACTTCTCCTATATTGCTGTATTTTTGCGCACCTCTCATAACTTCCCCTATATCGCCGTGTTTTTATGCACATCTCATAACGTCCCCTATATCGCTGTGTATTCGAGCACATCCCATTCCTTCCCGTGTATATCTCTGTGTTTTCGTGCACCTTTCATACCTTCCCCTATATCGCTGTGTTTTCGCACACCTCTCATAACTTCTCCTATATCACTGTGTTTTTGTACACCTCTCATAACTTCCCCTATATCGCCGTGTTTTCATGCACATCTCATAACGTCCGCTATATTGCTGGGTTTTCACGCACCTCTCATAACTTCCCCTATATCGCACTGTTTTCGCACTCCTCTCATACCTTCACCTATATCACTGTGTTTTCACGCACCTCTCATAACTTCCCCTATATCGCTGTGTTTTCACACACCTCTCATGGTTTCCCGTCTATTGCCGTGTATTCATCCACATCTCATACCGTCCCGTATATCGCTGTGCTTTCGCGCACCTCTCATACCTTCCCCTATATCGCTGTGTCTTTGTGCACCTCTCATACCATCACTAATATCGTTGCATTTTCCTGCACATCTCATCACATCCCCTATATTGCTGTGCATTCACGCACCTCCCATAGCATCCCCTATATCGCTGTGCATTCACACACCTTCCATAGTATCCCCTATATCGCTGTGCCTTTACGCACCTCTCATACCTTCCCCTATATCGCCCTGTTTTCGTGCATCTCCCTTTCCTTCCCCTATATCGCTGTGCTTTCGTGAACCTTTCATACCTTCCCCTATATCGCTGTGTTTTCACACACCTCTCATAACTTCTCCAATATCGCTGTGTTTTTGTGCACCTCTCATACCTTCCCTAATATCGTTGCGTTTTTATGCACATCTCATCACCTCCCCTATATCGCTGTGTATTCACGCACCTCCCATAGCATCCCCTATATCGCGGTGCATTGCACACCTCTCATACCTTCCCCTATATCGCTGTCTTTTCGCGCACATCCCATAGATTCACCTTTTTCGCTGTGTTATTGCTCACCTCTCATAGCTTCCCCTGTATCGCCGTGTTTTTCCTCACCTTTCATAGCTTCCCCTATATTGCCGTGTTTTCATGCACCTCTCATGTCTTCACCGAGATCGCTGTTTTCGCTCCTCTCATTACTTCCCCTATATCGCTATGTTTACTCGCACATCTGATACATTCTCCCATATCGCCATGTTTTCGCGCACCTCTCATAATTTCCCCTATCTCGCCGTGTTCTCGCACATCTCTCATACCTTCCCCTATATCACTGTGTTTTCGCGCACGCTGCATAGCGACCCCTATATCGCTGTGCTTTCGCGCACCTCTCATACCTTCCCCTATATCGATGTCTTTTCGCACACATCCCATAGATTCACTTTTGTCGCTGTGTTATTGCTCACTTCTCATAGCTTCCCCTGTATCGTCGGGTTTTAGCTCACCTCTCATAGCTTCCACTATATTGCCCTGTTTTCGCGCACCTCTCATACTTCCCCCTATATCGCTGTGCCTTGCGCACCTCTCATACCTTCCCCTATATTGCTGTCTTTTCGCGCACATCCCATAGAGTCACCTTTATCGCTGTGTTATTGCTCACCTCTCATAGCTTCCCCTGTATCGCCGTGTTTTTAGCACCTCTCATTACTTCCCTATATCGCCGTGTTGTTATGCACATCTCATAACGTCCCCTATATCGCTGTGCATTCGCGCACCTCCCATAGCATCCCCTATATCGCTGTGTCTTCGCGCACCTCTCATACCTTCCCGTATACGCCCTGTGTCCACGCATCTCCCATTCCTTCACCTATATCACCCTGTTTTTGCGCACCTCCTATACCTTCCCTTATATCGCTGCGTTTTCGTGCACCTCTCATACCTTCCCCTATATTGCCCTGTTTTCGCGCACCTCCTATACCTTCCCTTATATCGCTGCGTTTTCGTGTACCTCTCATACCTCCCCCAATATCGTTGTGTTTTCACGCACCTCTCATGACTTCTCCTATATCGCCGTGTTTTTATGCACATCTCATAACGTCCCTTATATCACTGTGTATTTGTGCACCTCCCATTCCTTCCCCTATATCGCTGTGTTTTCGTGCTCCTCTCATACCTTCCCTAATATCGCTGCATTTTCATGCACATCTCATCACGTCCCCTATGTCGCTGTGTATTCACGCACCCCCCATATCATCCCCTATATCGCTGTGCCTTGCTCACCTCTCATAGCTTCCCCTGCATTGCCGTGTTTTTGCTCACCTCTCATAGCTTCCCCTATATCACCCTGTTTTCGCGCACCTCTCCTGTCTTCCCCTATATCACTGTGTTTTCGCGCACCTTCCATAGCATGCCCTATATTGCTGTGCCTTCGCATACCTCCATTAACTTCAACTATATCACCCTGTTTTCGAGCACCTTACATACCTTCCCCTGCATCGCTGTGTTTTTGTGCACCTCTCATGCCTCCCCCTATATCGCTGTGCCTTACACACCTCTCGTACCTTCCCCTATATCACCCTGTTTTCGCGCACCTCCCATTCCTTCACCTATATCGCTGTTTTCGTGCACCTCTCATACCTTCCCCTATATCGCTGTGTTTTCACGCACCTCTCTTACCTTCTCCTATATTGCTGTGTTTTTGCTCACCTCTCATAGCTTCCCCTGTATCGCCATCTTTTTGCTCACCTCTCATGGCTTCCCCAATATCGCCGTGTATTCATGCACATCTCATACCGTCCCCTATATCGCTGTGTTTACGTGCACCTCCCATAGCTTCGCCTACATTGCTGTTTTCGCGCACATCCCATAGCTTCACCTTGATCGCTGTGTTATTGCTCACCTCTCATAGCTTACCCTATATCGTCGTGTTTTCACGCACCTCGCATGTCTTCACCTATATCGCTATGTTTTCGCTCCTATCATTACTTCCCCTATATTGCTGTGTATTCTCGCACCTCTGATACATTCTCCTGTATTGCCATGTTTTCGCGCACCTCTTACAATTTCCCCTGATCGCCGTGTTCTCGCACACCTCTCATACCTTCCCCTATATCACTGTTTTTTTGCGCATGTCCCATAGCTTCCCCTATATCACTGTGTTTTCGCGCTCCTCTCATAACTTCCCCAATATCGCCCTGTTATCAGGCACATCGCCGAGCTTCCACTATATTGCCCTGTTTTCGCGCACCTCTCATGTCTTCCCCTATATCACTGTGTTTTCGCACACCTCCCATAACATACCCTATATTGCTGTGCCTTCGCACACCTCTCATACCTTCCTCTATATCGCCTTATTTGCGAGCACCTCCCATACCTTCCCCTTATCGCTGTGTTTTCGTGTACCTCTCATACCTTCCCCTATATCACTATGTATTCGCGCACGTCCCTTAGCGTACCCTATATCGCTGTGTATTCGCGCACCTCTCATACCTTCCCCTATATCGCCCTGTTTTCGCGCACAACCCATACCTTTCACTATATTGCCCTGTTTTCGGCACCTCTCATGTCTTTCACTACATCGCTGTGTTTTCTCGCACCTCTGATGCATTCCCATGTAACGCCAAGTTTTCGCGCACCTCTCATACTTTCCCCTATATCGCCGTGTTTACGCGCACCTCTCATACCTCCCTGTATATCGGCATGTTTTTATGCACATCTCATACCGTCTCCTATATCGCTGTGTTTTCGTGCACCTCCCATAGCATCCCCTATATCGCTGTGCCTTCGTGCACCTCTCATACCTTCCCCTATATCGCCCTGTTTTCGTGCACCTCCTATACCTTCCCTTATATCACTGTGTTTTCATGCACCTCTCATACCTTCCACTATATCGCTGTGTTTTCATGCACATCTCATAACGTCCCCTATTTCGCTGTGTATTCGTGCACCTCCCATAACATCCCCAATTTCTCTGTGCCTTCGCGCTCCTCTCATACCTTCCCCTATATCGCCGTGTTTTCATGCACATCTCATAACATCCCCTATATCGCTGGGTTTTTACGCACCTCTCATAATTTCCCCTATATCGCCCTGCTTTCGAGCACCTCCCATACCTTCCCCTATATCGCTGTGTTTTCGTTTACCTCTCATACCTCCCCCTATGTCGCTGTGTTTTCACGCACCTCTCATAGCTTCTCATATATTGCTGTATTTTTGCGCACCTCTCATAACTTAACCAATATTGCCGTTTTTTTATGTACATCTCATAACGTCCCGTATTTCGCTGTGTATTCGTGCACCTCCCATAACATCCCCTATATCGCTGTGCCTTCGTGCACCTCTCATACCTTCCTCTATATCGCCCTGTTTTCGCCCACCTCCAATACCTTCCCTTATATCGCTGTGTTTTCGGGCTCTTCTCATACCTCCCCTTCTATCGTTGTGTTTTCACGCACCTCTCATAACTTCTCCTATATTCCTGTATTTTTGTGCAGCTCTCATAATTTCCCCTATATCGCCGTGTTTTTATGCACATCTCATAACGTCCCCTATATCACTGGATTTTCACGCACCTCTCATAACTTCCCCTATATCGCCGTGTTTTCGTGCACCTCTCATACCTTCCCTATATCGCTGTGTTTTCACACACCTCTCATAACTTCCCCTATATCGATGCGTTTTTGTGCACCTCTCATAACTTCCCTAAAATCGCTGCGTTTTCATGCACATCTCATCACGTCCCCTACAGCGCTGTGTATTCACGCACCTCCCATAGCATCCCCTGTATCGCTGTGCCTTGCGCACCTCTCATAGCTTCCCCTATATCGCTGTCTTTTCACGCACATCCCATAGATTCACCTTCATCGCTGTGTTATTGCTCACCTCTCATAGCTTCCCCTGTATCGCCGTGTTTTTGCTCACCTCTCATAGCTTCCCCCATACCTCCGTGTCTTTGCGCACCTCTCATGTCTTCACTTGATCGTTATGTTTTCGCTCCTCTAAATACTTCCCCTATATCGCTGTGTTTTCTCGCACATCTGATACATTCTCCCATATCGCCGTGTTTTCGCACACCTCTCTTACCTTCCCCTATATCACTGTGTTTTCACACACCTCTCATAACTTCTCCTATATCGCTGTGTTTTTGTGCACCTCTCATAACTTCCCCTATATCACCCTGCTTTTGAGCACCTCCCATACGTTCCCCTATATCGTTGTGCTTTCGTATACCTCTCATACCTCCCCCAATATTGCTGTGTTTTCACGCACCTCTAATAACTTCTCCTATATTGCTGTATTATTGCGCACCTCTCATAACTTCCCCTGTATCGCCGTGTTTTCGTTCACCTCTCATACCTTCCCTATATCGCTGTGTTTTCACACACCTCTCATAACTTCTCCTATATCGCTGTGTTTTTGTGCACCTCTCATAACCTCCCTAATATCGCTGCGCTTTCATGCACATCTCATCACGTCCGCTATATCGCTGTGTATTCACGCACCTCCCATAGCATCCCCTATATCGCTGTGCCTTGCGCACCTCTCATAGCTTCCCCTATATCGCTGTCTTTTCGCGCACATCCCATAGATTCACCTTTATCGCTGTGTTATTGCTCACCTCTCATATCTTCCCCTGTATCGCCGTGTTTTTGCGCACCTCTCATGTCTTCACCTAGATCGCTATGTTTTTGCTCCTCTCAATACTTCCCCTATATCGCTGTGTTTTCTCGCACATCTGATACATTCTCCCGTATCGCCGTGTTTTCGCACACCTCTCATAATTTCCCCTATATCGCTGTGTTCTCGCACATCTCTCATACCTTCCCCTATATCACTGTGTTTTCGCGAACGTTGCATTGCGTCCCCTATATTGCTGTGTTTTCACACACCTCTCATACCTTACCCTATATCGCCCTGTTTTCGTGCACATCCCATAGCTTCCACTATATTGCCCTGTTTTCGCGCACCTCTCATGTATTCCACTACATTGCTGTGTTTTCTGGCACTACTGATGCATTCCCCTGTAAGGCCAATTTTTCGCGCACCTCGCATACTTTCCCCTATATCGCCGTGTTTACGCGCACCTCTCATACCTCCCCCTATATCGCCACGTTTTTATGCACATCTCATCCCGTCTCCTATATCGCTGTGTTTTTGCGCACCTACCATCGCATCCCCTATATCGAATGTGACTTCGTGCACCTCTCATACCTTCCCCTATAGCGCCCTGTTTTCGCGCACCTCCTATACGTTCCCTTATAACGCTGCGTTTTCGTGCACCTCTCATACCTCCCCCTATATCGCCGTGTTTTCATGCACATCTCATAACCTCCCCTATATCGCTGGGTTTTCACGCACCTCTCATAATCTCCACTATATCACCCTGCTTTCGAGCACCTCCCATACCTTCCCCTATATCGCTGTGTTTTTGTGTACCTCTCATACCTCTCCCTATATCGCTGTGTTTTCACGCACCTCTAATAACTTCTGCTATATTACTGTATTATTGCGCACCTCTCATAACTTCCCCTATATCGCCGTGTTCTTATGTACATCTCATAACGTCCCCTATTTCGCTGTGCCTTCGCGCACCTCTCATACCTTCCCCATTATCGCCGTGTATTCATGCACATCTCATAATGTCCCCTATATCACTGGGTTTTCACGCATCTCTCATAACTTCTCCTATATCGCCCTGTATTCGCGCTCCTCTCATACCGTCCCCTATATCTCTGTGTTTCTGTGCACCTCTCATAACTTCCCTAATATCCCTGCGTTTTCATGCACATCTCATCACGTCCCCTATATCGCTGTGTATTCACGCACCTCCCATAGCATCCCCTATATCGCTGTGCATTGCGCACCTCTCATAGCTTCCCCTATATTGCTGCCTTTTCGTGCACATCCCATAGGTTCACCTTTATCGCTGTGTTTTTGCTAACCTCTCATAGCTTCCCCTGTATCGCCGTGTTTTTGCTCACCTCTCATAGCTTCCCCCATATCGCCGTGTTTTCGCGCACCTCTCATGGCTTCACTGAGATCGCTATGTTTTTGCTCCTCTCATTACTTCCCCTATATCGCTGTGTTTTCTCGCACGTCTGATACATTATCCCGTATCGCCGTGTTTTCGCACATCCCTCATACCTTCCCCTATATCACTGTGTTTTTGCGCAAGTCCCATAGAGTCCCCTATATCGCTGTGCTTTCGCGCACCTCTCTTACCTTCCCCTACATCGCCCTGTTTTTGCGCACATCCCATAGCTGCCACTATATTGCCCTGTTTTCGCGCACCTCTCATGTCTTCCCCTACATTGCTGTGTTTTTTCGCACCTCTGATGCATTCGCCTGTAACGCCAAGTTTTCGCGCACCTCTCATACTTTACAATATATCGCCGTGCTTTCGCGCACCTCTCATAGCTTCCCATATATTGCCGTGTTTTCATACACATCTCATACCGTCCCCTATATCACTGTGTTTTCGCGAACCTCCCATAGCATCCCCTCTCTCGCTGTGCCTTCGTGCACCTCTCATACCTTTCCGTATATCGCCGTGTTTTCATGCACTTCTCATAACGTCCCCTATAATGCCGTATTTTTGCTCACCTCTCATAACTTCCTCTATATCGCCCTGTTTTCGCGCACCTCTCATAACTTCCCCTATATCGCTCTGTTTTCGCACAACTCTCATGGTTTCCCGACTATCGCTGTGTATTCATGCTCATCTCGTACCATCCCCTATATCGCTGTGTTTTCACACACCTCTCATACCGTCCCCTATATCGCTGTGTTTTCACACACCTCTCATACCTTTCCCTATATCGCTGTCTTTTCGCGCACATCGCATAGATTCACCCTTATCGCTGTGTTATTGCTCACCTCTCATAGCTTTCCCTACATCGCCGTGTTTTTGCACACCTCTCATAACTTCCCCTATATCACCGTATTGTTATGCACATCTCATAACGTCCCCTATATCGCTGTCTTTTCGCGCACATCGCATAGATTCACCTTTATTGCTGTGTTATTGCTCACCTCTCATAACTTCCCCTATATCGCCGTATTGTTATGCACATCTCATAACGTCCCCTATATCGCTGTGTATTCGCGCACCTCCCATAGCATCCCCTATTTCGCTGTGCCTTCGCGCACCTCTCATATCTTCCCCTATATCGCCCTGTTTTCACACTCCTCGCATTCATTCACCTATATCGCCCTGTTTTCGCGCACCTCCCATTCCTTCACCTATATCGCTGTTTTCGTGCACCTCTCATACCTTCCCTATATCGCTGTGTTTTCACACACCTCTCATATCTTCTCCTATATCGCTGTGTCTTTGTGCACCTCTCATAACTTCCTTAATATAGCTGCGTTTTCATGCGCATCTCATCACGTCCCGTATATCGCTGTGCCTTGCGCACCTCTCATTCCTTCCCCTAAATCACTGTCGTTTTGCGCACATCCCACAGATTCACTATCGCTGTGTTATTGCTCACCTCTCATAGCTTCCCCTGTATCGCCGTGTTTTTGCTCACCTCTCATAGCTTCCCCTATATCGCCGTGTTTTCGCGCACCTCTCATGTCTTCCCCTGTATCACTGTGTTTTCGCGCACCATCCATAGCATCCCCTATATTGCTGTGCCTTCGCATACTCTCATAACTTCATCTATATCACCCTGTTTTCGAGCACCTTCCATTCCTTCCCCTATATCGCTGTGTTTTCATGCACCTCTCATACCTCCCCCTATATCGCTGTGCCTTGCGCACCTCTCATACCTTCCCCTATATCGCTGACTTTTCGCGCACATCCCATAGATTCACCTTTATCGCTGTGTTATTGCTCATCTCTCATAGCTTCCCCTGTATCATCGTGTTTTTGCGCACCTCTCATAACTTCCCCTATATCGCCCTGTTGTTATGCACATCTCATAACGTACCCTATATTGCTGTGTATTCGCGCTCCTCCCATAGCATCCCCTATATCGCTGTGCCTTCGCGCACCTCTCATAGCTTCCCCTATATTGCCGTGTTTTCGTGCACCTCTCATCTCGTCACCTAGATCGCTATGTTTTCGCTCCTCTCATTACTTCCCCTATATCGCTGTGTTTTCTCGCACATCTGATACATTCTCCTGTATCGTCGTGTTTTCGCGTACCTTTCATAATTTCCCCTATATCGCCGTTGTCTCGCACATCTCTCATACCTTCCCCTATATCACTGTGTTTTCGCGCACGTCCCATAGCGTCCCCTATATCACTGTGTTTTCTCGCATCTCTGATGCATTTCCCTATATCGCCCTGTTTTCGCGCACATCCCATAGCTTCCACTATATTGCCCTGTTTTTGTGCACCTCTCATGTCTTCCCCCATATCACTGTGTTTTCACGCACCTCCCATTACATCGCCTGTATTATTGTATTTTTGTGCACCTCTCCTGGCTTCCCCAATTTCGCCGTGTTTTTATGCACATCTGTTAATGTCCCCTATATCGCTGGGTATTCGCGCACCTCCCATAGCATCCCCTATATCACTGTGCCTTGCGCACCTCCCATAGCATCCCCTATATCACTGTGTTGTCGCTCACCTCTCATATCCTCCCCTATATCGCCCTGTTTTCTCACACTTCCCATACCTTCCCCTATATCGGTGTCTTTTCACACACCTCTCATAGCTTCCCCAATATCGCCGTGTTTTCATGCACATCTCATAACATCCCCTATATCGCTGTTTATTCACGCTCCTCCCATAGAATCCCTTATATCGTTGTTTCTTCGTGCACCTCTCATACCTTCCCCAATATCGCCCTGTTTTCGCGCACCTCCCATGGCTTCGCCTACATCGCTGTGTTTTCGCACACCTCTCATAGCTTCCCCTATATTGCTGTCTTTTCACGCACATCTCATCGCTTCACCTTTATCGCTGTGTTATTGCTCACCTCCCATAGCTTCCCCTATATTGCCATGTTTTCACGCAATTCTCATGTCTTCACCTATATCGCTGTGTTTCTGCTCCTCTCATTACTTCCCCTATATCGCTCTGTGTCTCGCACCTCTGATACATTCCCCTGTATCGCCGTGTTCTCGCACACGTCTCATATCTTCCCCTATATCACTGTGTTTTCGCGCACGTCCAATAGTGTCCCCTATATCGTTGTGTTTTCGCGCACCTCTCATACCTCCCCCTATATCGCCCTGTTTTCGCGCACCTCCCATAGCATCCTCTATATTGAGTGTTTTCACGCATCTCTCATAACTTCTCCTACATTGCTGTATTTTTGCGCACCTCTCATAACTTCCCCTATATCGCCGTGTTTTTATGCACATCTCATAACGTCCCCTATATCGCTGTGTATTCACGCACCTCCCATAGCATCCCCTATATCGCTGTGCGTTCGCGCACCTCCCATTCCTTCCCCGATATCGCTGTGCTTTCACACACCTCTCATAATTTCTCCTATATCTCTGTGTTTTCACGCACCTCTCATAACTTCTCCTACATTGCTGTATTTTTGCGCACCTCTCATAACTTCCCCTATATCGTTGTATTTTTGTGCACCAATCATACCTTCCCCTATATCACTGTGTTTTCGCGCACGTCCCATAGCGTCCCCTATATCGCTGTGTTTTCGCGCACCTCTCATACCTTCCCCTATATCGCCCTGTTTTCGCGCACATCCCATAGCTTCCACTATATTGCCCTGTTTTCGCGGAACTCTCATGTCTTCCCCTACATCAATGTGTTTTCTCGCACTTCTGATGCATTCCCATGTAACGCCAAGTTTTCACGCACCTCTCATACTTTCCCCTATATCACCGTGTTTTCGCGTACCTCTCATAGCTTCCCCTATATCACCATGTTTTCATACACATCTCATACCGTCCCCTATATCACTGTGTTTTCGCGCACCTCCCATAGCAGCCCCTATATCGCTGTGCCTTCGTGCACCTCTCACACCTTCCCCTATATCGCCCTGTTTTCGCACACCTCCTATACTTTCCCCTCTATCGCTCTGTTTTCACGCATCCCTCATTGCTTCCTCAATATCGCCTTTAATTCATGCACGTCTCATACCGTCCCCTATATCGCTGTGTTTTCGCGCACCTCCCATAGCTTCGCCTACATCGATGTTTTCGCACACCTCTCATACCTTCCCCTATATCGCTTTCTTTTCGCGCACATCCCATAGCTTCACCTTTATCGCTGTGTTATTGCTCATCTCTCATAGCTTCCCCTATATCGCCATTTTTTCGCACACCTCGCATGTCTTCACCTATATCGCTATGTTTTCGCTCCAATCATTACTTCCACTATATCGTTGAGTTTTCTCGCACCTCTGAAGCATTCCCCTGTATCACCATGTTTTCGCACAACTCTTATAATTTCCCCTATATCGCCGTGTTCTCGCAGATCTCTCATACCTTCCCCTATATCACTGTGTTTTTGCGCACGTCCCATAGCGTCCCCTATATCACTGTGTTTTCTCGCACCTCTGATGCATTCCCCTGTATCGCCGTGTTTTCGGGCACATCCCATAGCTTCCACTATATTGTCCTGTTTTTGTGCACCTCTCATGTCTTGTCCTATATCACTGTGTTTTCGCGCACCTCCCATAGCATCCCCTATATAGCAGTGCCTTCGCGCACCTCTCTTGCCTTCCCCTATATCGCCCTGTTTTTGCGCACTTCCCATACCTTCCCCTATATCGCTGTGTTTTCGTGCACCTCTCATACCTCCCCCTATATCGCTGTGTTTTCACGCACCTCTCATAACTTCTCTTATATCGTTGTATTTTTGTGCACCTCTCATGGCTTCCCCAATATCGCCGTGTTTTCGTGCACATCTCTTAACGTCCCCTATATCGCTGGGTTTTCACGCATCTCTCATAACTTCCCCTATATCGCTGTCTTTTCGCGCACATCCCATAGCTTCACCTTTATCGCTGTGTTATTGCTCACCTCTCATAGATTCCCCTATATCGCCGTGTTTTCGCGCACCTCTCATGTCTTCACCAAGATCGCTATGTTTTCGCTCTTCTCATTAAATCCCCTATATCGCTGTGTTTTCTCGCACATCTGATATATTCTCCTGTATCGCCGTGTTTTCGCGCACCTCTCATAATTTCACCTATATCGCCGTGTTCTCGCACACCTCTCATACCATCCCCTATACCACTGTGTTTTCACGCACGTCCCGTAGCTTCCACTATATTGCCCTGTTTTCGCGCACCTCCCATGTCTTCCCCTACATCGCTGTGTTTTCTCACACCTCTGATGCATTCCCCTATAATGCCAAGTTTTCGCGCACCTCTCCTACTTTCCTCTATATCGCTGTGTTCTCGCGCAGCTCTCATACCTTGCCCTATATCGCCCTGTTTTCATGCACATCCCATAGCTCTCACTATATTGCCCTGTTTTCGTGCACCTCTCATGTCTCCCCTATATCGCTGTGTTTTTGCTTCTCTCATAACTTCCCCTATATCGCTGTTTGCTCGCACCTCTGATGCATTCCCCTGCATCGCCGTGTTTTTGCGCACCTCTCATACTTTCCCCTATATCGCAGTGTTTTCACGCATCTCTCATTTCTTCCCCGATATCTCCATGTTTTCATGCACATCTCATACCGTCCCCTATATCACTGTGCCTTCGCGCACCTCTCATACCTTCCCCTCTATAGCTGTGTTTTCGTGCACCTCTCATACCTTCACACCTTCCCCTATATCGCTGTGTTTTCACTCACCTCTCATAACTTCTCCTGTATCGCCGTGTTTTCGCGCACCTCTCATAATTTCCCCTATATCGCCGTGTTCTCGCACACCTCTCATACCATCCTCTATACCACTGTGTTTTCACGCACGTCCCGTAGCTTCCACTATATTGCCCTGTTTTCGCGCACCTCCCATGTCTTCCCCTACATCGCTGTGTTTTCTCACACCTCTGATGCATTCCCCTATAATGCCAAGTTTTCGCGCACCTCTCCTACTTTCCTCTATATCGCTGTGTTCTCGCGCAGCTCTCATACCTTGCCCTATATCGCCCTGTTTTCATGCACATCCCATAGCTCTCACTATATTGCCCTGTTTTCGTGCACCTCTCATGTCTCCCCTATATCGCTGTGTTTTTGCTTCTCTCATAACTTCCCCTATATCGCTGTTTGCTCGCACCTCTGATGCATTCCCCTGCATCGCCGTGTTTTTGCGCACCTCTCATACTTTCCCCTATATCGCAGTGTTTTCACGCATCTCTCATTTCTTCCCTGATATCTCCATGTTTTCATGCACATCTCATACCGTCCCCTATATCACTGTGCCTTCGCGCACCTCTCATACCTTCCCCCTCTATAGCTGTGTTTTCGTGCACCTCTCATACCTTCACACCTTCCCCTATATCGCTGTGTTTTCACTCACCTCTCATAACTTCTCATATATCGCCGTGTTTTCGCGGACATCGCATAATTTCCCCTATATAGCCATGTTCTTGCACACCTCTCATACCTTCCACTATATCAGTGTGTTTTTGCGCACGTCCCATAGCATCCCCTGTATCGCTATGTTTTCGGGCACCTCTCATAACTTTTCCTGTATCGCCATGTTTTCACGCATATCCCATAGCTTCCACTATATAGCCCTGTTTTCGAGCACCTCTCATGTCTTCCCCTATATCACTGTGTTTTCGCGCACCTCCCATACCTTCCTGTATACCGCTGTGTTTTCGTGCACCTCTCATACCTTCCCCTATATCGCTGTTTTCACGCACCTCTCATAACTTCTCCTATATCGCTGTATTTTTGCGCACCTCTCATACCTTCCCCTATATCGCCGTGTTTTCAATCACATCTCATACCTTCCCCTATATCGTCCTGTTTTCACGCACCTCCCATACCTTCCCTTTTATCGTTGTGTTTTCGTGCACCTCTCATACCTTCCCCTATATTGCTGTGTTTTCGCGCATCTCTCATGGCTTCCCCAATATTGCCGTGTATTCATGCACATCTCATACCGTCCCTTATATCGTTGTGCTTTCGCGCACCTCCCATAGCTACGCCCACGTCACTGTGTTTTCGCGCATCTCTCATACCTTCCCCTACATCGCTGTGTTTTTGCGCACATCCCATAGCTTCATCTTTATCGCTGTGTTATTGCTCACCTCTCTTAGCTTCCCCTATATCACTGTGTTTTCAAGCACCTCTCATGCCTTCACCTATATCGCAATGTTTTCGCTCCTGTCATTACTTCCATTATATCGCTGTGTTTTCTCACACCTCTGATACATTTCCCTGTATCGCCGTGTTGTCACGCACCTCTCATAATTTACCCTACATCGCTGTATTCTCGCACAACTCTCATACCTTCTCCTAAATCACTGTGTTTTCGCGCACGTCCCATAGCGTCCCCTATATCGCTGTGTTTTCGGACATCTCTCATACCTTTCCCTATATCGCCATGTTTTCGCGCACCTCCCATAGCATCCTGTATGTCGTGTGCCTTCGCGCACCTCTCATACCTTCCCCTATATCGCCCTGTTTTCGCATACCTCCCATACCTTCCCCGATATCGCTGTGTTTTCGTGCACCTCTCATACCTTCCCCTATATCGCTGTCTTTTTGCGCACCTCTCATACCTTCCCCTATATCGCTGTGTTTTCGCACACCTCTCATGGCTTCCCAACTATCGCCGTGTATTCATGCACATCTCATAGCTTTCCCTATATCGCTGTGTTTTCGCGCACCTCTCATACCTTCCCCTATATCGATGTATTTTTGCGCACATCTCATAACGTCCCCTATATCGCTGTGTATTCGCGCACCTCCCATACCATCCCCTATATCACTGTGCCTTCGCGCACCTCTCATGCATTCCCGTATATCGCTGTGTTTCTGCACACTTCTCAATCCTTCCCCAATATCACCGTGTTTTCATGCACATCTCATAATGTCCCCAATGTCGCTGGGTTTTCACGCACCTCTCATAACTTCCCCTATATCGCCCTGCTTTCGCACTCCTCTCATACCTTCCCCTATATCACTGTGTTTTCACGCAATTCTCATACCTTCCCCTATATCGCTGTATTTTCGCACACCTCTCATGGCTTCCCGACTATCGCCGTGTATTCATGCACATCTCATACCTTCCCCTATATCGCTGTGTTTTCGCACACCTCCCATAGCTTCGTCTACATCGCTGTTTTCGTGCACCTCTCATACCGTACCCTATATTGAAGTATTTTTGCGCACATCTCATACCTTCACCTATATCGCTATGAATTCGCGCACCTGCCATACCATGCCCTATATCACTGTGCCTTCGCGCACCTCTCATGCATTCCCGTATACCGCTGTGTTTTTGCACTGCTCTCATACCTTCCCCAAATTCACCGTGGTTTCATGCACATCTCATAACGTCCCCAATGTCGCTAGGTTTTCACGCACCTCTCATACCTTCCCCTATATCACTGTGTTTTCACGCAGCTCTCATACCTTCCCCTATATCACTGTGCCTTCGCGCACCTCTCATACCTTCCCCTCTATAGCTGTGTTTTCGTGCACCTCTCATACCTTCACACCTTCCCCTATATCGCTGTGTTTTCACTCACCTCTCATAACTTCTCCTGTATCGCCGTGTTTTCGCGCACCTCTCATAATTTCCCCTATATCGCCGTGTTCTCGCACACCTCTCATACCATCCTCTATACCACTGTGTTTTCACGCACGTCCCGTAGCTTCCACTATATTGCCCTGTTTTCGCGCACCTCCCATGTCTTCCCCTACATCGCTGTGTTTTCTCACACCTCTGATGCATTCCCCTATAATGCCAAGTTTTCGCGCACCTCTCCTACTTTCCTCTATATCGCTGTGTTCTCGCGCAGCTCTCATACCTTGCCCTATATCGCCCTGTTTTCATGCACATCCCATAGCTCTCACTATATTGCCCTGTTTTCGTGCACCTCTCATGTCTCCCCTATATCGCTGTGTTTTTGCTTCTCTCATAACTTCCCCTATATCGCTGTTTGCTCGCACCTCTGATGCATTCCCCTGCATCGCCGTGTTTTTGCGCACCTCTCATACTTTCCCCTATATCGCAGTGTTTTCACGCATCTCTCATTTCTTCCCCGATATCTCCATGTTTTCATGCACATCTCATACCGTCCCCTATATCACTGTGCCTTCGCGCACCTCTCATACCTTCCCCTCTATAGCTGTGTTTTCGTGCACCTCTCATACCTTCACACCTTCCCCTATATCGCTGTGTTTTCACTCACCTCTCATAACTTCTCATATATCGCCGTGTTTTCGCGGACATCGCATAATTTCCCCTATATAGCCATGTTCTTGCACACCTCTCATACCTTCCACTATATCAGTGTGTTTTTGCGCACGTCCCATAGCATCCCCTGTATCGCTATGTTTTCGGGCACCTCTCATAACTTTTCCTGTATCGCCATGTTTTCACGCATATCCCATAGCTTCCACTATATAGCCCTGTTTTCGAGCACCTCTCATGTCTTCCCCTATATCACTGTGTTTTCGCGCACCTCCCATACCTTCCTGTATACCGCTGTGTTTTCGTGCACCTCTCATACCTTCCCCTATATCGCTGTTTTCACGCACCTCTCATAACTTCTCCTATATCGCTGTTTTCACGCACCTCTCATAACTTCTCCTATATCGCTGTATTTTTGCGCACCTCTCATACCTTCCCCTATATCGCCGTGTTTTCAATCACATCTCATACCTTCCCCTATATCGTCCTGTTTTCACGCACCTCCCATACCTTCCCTTTTATCGTTGTGTTTTCGTGCACCTCTCATACCTTCCCCTATATTGCTGTGTTTTCGCGCATCTCTCATGGCTTCCCCAATATTGCCGTGTATTCATGCACATCTCATACCGTCCCTTATATCGTTGTGCTTTCGCGCACCTCCCATAGCTACGCCCACGTCACTGTGTTTTCGCGCATCTCTCATACCTTCCCCTACATCGCTGTGTTTTTGCGCACATCCCATAGCTTCATCTTTATCGCTGTGTTATTGCTCACCTCTCTTAGCTTCCCCTATATCACTGTGTTTTCAAGCACCTCTCATGCCTTCACCTATATCGCAATGTTTTCGCTCCTGTCATTACTTCCATTATATCGCTGTGTTTTCTCACACCTCTGATACATTTCCCTGTATCGCCGTGTTGTCACGCACCTCTCATAATTTACCCTACATCGCTGTATTCTCGCACAACTCTCATACCTTCTCCTAAATCACTGTGTTTTCGCGCACGTCCCATAGCGTCCCCTATATCGCTGTGTTTTCGGACATCTCTCATACCTTTCCCTATATCGCCATGTTTTCGCGCACCTCCCATAGCATCCTGTATGTCGTGTGCCTTCGCGCACCTCTCATACCTTCCCCTATATCGCCCTGTTTTCGCATACCTCCCATACCTTCCCCGATATCGCTGTGTTTTCGTGCACCTCTCATACCTTCCCCTATATCGCTGTCTTTTTGCGCACCTCTCATACCTTCCCCTATATCGCTGTGTTTTCGCACACCTCTCATGGCTTCCCAACTATCGCCGTGTATTCATGCACATCTCATAGCTTTCCCTATATCGCTGTGTTTTCGCGCACCTCTCATACCTTCCCCTATATCGATGTATTTTTGCGCACATCTCATAACGTCCCCTATATCGCTGTGTATTCGCGCACCTCCCATACCATCCCCTATATCACTGTGCCTTCGCGCACCTCTCATGCATTCCCGTATATCGCTGTGTTTCTGCACACTTCTCAATCCTTCCCCAATATCACCGTGTTTTCATGCACATCTCATAATGTCCCCAATGTCGCTGGGTTTTCACGCACCTCTCATAACTTCCCCTATATCGCCCTGCTTTCGCACTCCTCTCATACCTTCCCCTATATCACTGTGTTTTCACGCAGCTCTCATACCTTCCCCTATATCGCTGTATTTTCGCACACCTCTCATGGCTTCCCGACTATCGCCGTGTATTCATGCACATCTCATACCTTCCCCTATATCGCTGTGTTTTCGCACACCTCCCATAGCTTCGTCTACATCGCTGTTTTCGTGCACCTCTCATACCGTACCCTATATTGAAGTATTTTTGCGCACATCTCATACCTTCACCTATATCGCTATGAATTCGTGCACCTGCCATACCATGCCCTATATCACTGTGCCTTCGCGCACCTCTCATGCATTCCCGTATACCGCTGTGTTTTTGCACTGCTCTCATACCTTCCCCAAATTCACCGTGGTTTCATGCACATCTCATAACGTCCCCAATGTCGCTAGGTTTTCACGCACCTCTCATACCTTCCCCTATATCACTGTGTTTTCACGCAGCTCTCATACCTTCCCCTATATCACTGTGTTTTCGCACACCTCTTATGGCTTCCCGACTATCGCCGTGTATTCATGCACATCTCATACCTTCCCCTATATCGCTGTGCTTTCGCGCACCTCCCATATCTTCGCCTACATCGCTGTTTTCGCGCACCTCCCATACCTTCGCCTATATCGATGTATTTTTGTGCACATCTCATACCTTCCCCTATATTGATGTGTTTTCATGCACATCTCATAACGTCCCCTATATCGCTGTGTATTTGCGCCCTCCCATACCATCCCCTATATCACTGTGCCTTCGCGCACCTCTCATGCATTCCCGTATGTCGCCCTGTTTTCGCGCACCTCCCATACCTTCCCCGATATCACTCTGTTTTCGTGTTCCTCTCATACCTTCCCCTATATTGCTGTGTTTTCACGCACCTCTCTTAACTTCTCCTATATCGCTGTGTTTTTGCACACCTCTCATACCTTCCCGTATATCGCTGTGTTTTCTGGCACCTCTCATGGCTTCCCCAATATCGCCGTGTATTCATGCACATCTCATACCGTCCCCTATATCGCTGTGTTTTCGCGCACCTCCCATAGCTTCGCCTACATCGCTGTTTTCGCGCACATCCCATAGCTTCACCTTGATCGCTGTGTTATTGCTCACCTCTCATAGCTTACCCTATATCGCCGTGTTTTCGCGCATCTCGCATGTCTTCACGTATATCGCTATGTTTTCGCTCCTATCATTACTTCCCCTATATCGCTGTGTTTTCTCCGACCTCTGATACATTCTCCTGTATTGCCATGTTTTCACGCACCTCTTACAATTTACCCTATATCGCCGCGTTCTCGCACACCTCTCATACTTCCCCTGTATCACTGTTTTTTTGCGCATGTCCCATAGCATCCCCTACATCGCTGTGTTTTCTCGCTCCTCTGATACATTCCCCTGTATCGCCGTGGTTTCGCCCACATCCCATAGGTTCCACTATATTGCCCTGTTTTTGCGCACCTCTCATGTCTTCCGCTATATCACGGTGTTTTCGCGCACCTCTCATAGCATCCCCTATATAGCTGTCCTTCTCGCACATCTCATAACTTCCCCTATATCGCCCTGTTTTCACGCACCTCCCATACCTTCCCCAATATCGCTGTGTTTTCGTGCACCTCTCATACCTTCCCTTATATCGCTGTGTTTTTACACACCTCTCATAACTTCTCCTAATTCGCTGTATTTTTGCGCAGTTCTTATACCTTCCCCTATATTGCCGTGTTTTCATGCACATCTCATAACATCCTCTATAACGCTGTGTATTCGCGCACCTCCCATAGCATCCCTTATATTGCTGTGCTTTCGCGCACCTCTCATACCTTCCCCGATATCACCCTGTTTTCGCGCTCCTTCCATACCTTCCCGTATATTGCTGTGTTTTTATGCACCTCTCATACCTCCCCCTATATCGCTGTGTTTTCACGCACCTCTCATAATTTCTCCTATATCGCCGTATTTTTGCGCTCCTCTCATGGCTTCTCCAATATCGCCGCGTTTTCATGCACATCTCTTAATGTCCCATATATCGCTGTGTATTCGCGCAACTGCCATAGCATCCCCTATATCACTGTGCCTTCGCGCATCTCTCATACCTTCCCTTATGTCGCCCTGCTTTCGTACACCTCCCATACCGTCACCTATATCGCTGTATTTTCGCACACCTCTCATGGCTTCCCCAATAGCGCCGTGTTTTCATGCACATCTCATAACGGCTCCTATATCTCTGTGTAATCATGCACCTCCCATTGCATCCCTTGTATCGCTGTACCTTCGCACATCGCTCATACCTTCCCCTATATCGCCCTGTTTCCCGTGCACCTCCCATGGTTTCGCCTACATCGCTGTGTTTTTGCGCACCTCTCATACCTTCCCCTATATCGCCGTGTTTTCGCGCACCTCTCATTTCTTCACCTACATGCTGTGTTTCCACTCCTCTCATTACTTCCCCTATATCGCTCTGTGTTCTCGCACTTCTGATACAGTTCCCTGTATCAACGTGTTTTCGAGCACCTCCCATACCTTCCCCTATATCGCTGTGCCTTCGCGCACCTCTCATACCTTCCCCTATATCGCCCTGTTTTCGCGCACATCCAATACCTTCCACTATATTGCCCTGTTTTCGCGCACCTCTCATGTCTTCCACTACATCGCTATGTTCTCTGGCACCTCTGATGCATTCCCCTGTAACGCCAAGTTTTCGCGCACTTCTCATACTTTCCCCTATATCGCTGTGTTTTTGCGCACCTCCCATAGCATCCCCTATATCGCTGTGCCTTCGTGCACCTCTCATACCTTCCCCTATATCGCTGTCTTTTCGTGCACATCCCATAGATTCACCTTTATCGCGGTGTTATTGCTAACTTCTCATAGCTTCCACTGTATCGCCGTGTTTTTGCTCCCCTCTCATAGCTTCCCCTATATCGCCATGTTTTCGTGCACCTCTCATGTCTTCACCTAGATCGTTATGTTTTCGATCCTCTCAATACTTCCCCTATATTGCTGTGTTTTCTCGCACGTCTGATACATTCTCCCGTATCGCCGTGTTTTCGCACACCTCTCATAATTTACCCTATATCGCCGTGTTCTCGCACACCTCTCATAACTTCCCCTATATCACTGTGTTTTCGCGCACGTCCCATTGCGTCCCCTATATCGCTGTGTTTTCGCGCACTTCTCATACCTTCCCCTATATCGCCCTGTTTTCGTGCACATCCTATACCTTCCACTATATTGCCCTGTTTTCGCACACCTCTCATGTATTCCACTACATCGCTGTGTTTTCTGGCACCTCTGAAGCATTCCCTTGTAACGCCAAGTTATCGCGCACCTCTCATACATTCCCCTATATCGCCGTGTTTACGCGCACCTCTCATACCTGCCCCTATATTGCCATGTTTTTATGCACATCTCATACCATCTCCAATATTGCCGTGTTTTTGCGCACCTTCCATAGCATCCCCTATATCACTGTGCCTTCGTGTTCCTCTCATACGTTCCCCTATATCGCCCTGTTTTCGCACACCTCCTATACGTTCCCTTATATCACTGCGTTTTCGTGCACCTTTCATACCTTCCCCTATATCGCTGTGTTTTCGCACACCTCTCATAACTTCTACTATATCGCTGTGTTTTTGTGCACCTCTGATACCTTCCCTAATATCATTGCGTTTTCATGCACATCTCATCACATCCCCTATATCGCTGTGTACTCACGCACCTCCCATAGCATCCCCTATATCGCTGTGCCTTGCGCACCTGTCATAACTTCCCCTATATCGCTGTCTTTTCACGCACATCCCATAGATTCACCTTTACCGCTGTGTTATTGCTCACCTCTCATAGCTTCCCCTGTATCGCCATGTTTTTGCTCACCTCTCATAGCTTCCCCTATATCGCCATGATTTCGCGCACCTCTCATGTCTTCACCTAGATCGCTATGTTTTCGATCCTCTCAATACTTCCACTATATCGCTGTGTTTTCTCGCACGTGTGATACATTCTCCCGTATCGCCGTTTTTTCGCACACCTCTCATAATTTACCCTATATCGCCATGTTTTCGCACGTCCCATTGCGTCCCCTATATCGCTGTGTTTTCGCGCAGCTCTCATAGCTTCCCCTATATCGCCCTGTTTTCGTGCACATCCCATAGCTTCCACTATATTGCCCTGTTTTCGCGCACCTCTCATGTATTCCACTACATCGCTGTGTTTTCTGGCACCTCTGATGCATTCCCCTGTAACGCCAAGTTTTCGCGCACCTCTCATACTTTCCCCTATATCGCCGTGTTTACGCGCACCTCTCATACCTGCCCCTATATCGCCATGTTTTTATGCACATCTCATACCGTCTCCTATATCGCTGTGTTTTTGCGCACCTCCCATACCATCCACTATATCGCTGTGCCTTCGTGCACCTCTCATACCTTCCCCTATATGGCTGTGTTTTCGCACACCTCTCATAACTTCTCCTATATCACTGTGCTTTTGTGCACCTCTCATACCTTCCCTAATATCACTGCGTTTTCATGCACATCTCATCACGTCCCCTATATCGCTGTGTATTCACGCACCTCTCATAACTTCGCCTATATTGCTGTCTTTTCGCGCACATCCCATAGATTCACCTTTATCGCTGTGTTATTGCTCACCTCTCATAGCTTCCCCTGTATCGCCGTTTTTCCTCAGCTCTCATAGCTTCCCCTATATCACCATGTTTTCACGCACCTCTCATGTCTTCACCTAGATCGCTATGTTTTCGATCCTCTCAATACTTCCCCTATATCGCTGTGTTTTCTCGCACATCTGATACATTCTCCCGTATCGCCGTGTTTTCGCACACCTCTCATAATTTCCCTTATATCGCCGTGTTCTCGCACACCTCTCATAACTTCCCCCATATCACTGTGTTTTCGCGCACGTCCGATTGTGTCCCCTATATCGCTGTGTTTCCATGCACCTCTCTTAACTTCTCCTATATTGCTGTGTTTTTGCACACCTCTCATACCTTCCCCTATATCGCTCTGTTTTCAGGCACCTCTCATGGCTTCCCCAATATCGCCGTGCATTCATGCACATCTCATACCGTCCCCTATATCGCTGTGTTTTGGCGCACCTCCCATAGCTTCACCTTGATCGCTGTGTTATTCCTCAGCTCTCATAGATTACCCTATATCACCGTGTTTTCGCGCATCTCGCATGTCTTCACGTATATCGTTATGTTTTTGCTCCTATCATTACTTCCCCTATATCGCTGTGTTTTCTCGCACCTCTGATGCATTCTCTTGTATTGCCATGTTTTCGCGCAGCTCTTGCAACTTCTCCTATATCGCCGTGTTCTCGCAAACCTCTCATACCTTCCCCTATTTCACTGTTTTTTTGCGCATGTCCCATAGCGTTCCCTATATCGCTGTGTTTTCTCGCACCTCAGATATATTCCCCTGTATCGCCGTGGTTTCGCGCACATCCCATAGGTTCCACTATATTGCCCTGTTTTTGCACACCTCTCATGGCTTCCCCAATATCGCCGTGTTTTCATGCACATCTCATAACGGCTCCTATATCTCTGTGTATTCATGCACCTCCCATAGCATCCCCTATATGGCTGTGCCTTCGCGCACCGCTCATACCTTCTCCTATATCGCCCTGTTTGCCGCCCTCCTCCCATGGCTTCTCATACATCGCTGTGTTTTTGCGCACCTCTCCTAACTTCCCCTATATCGCCCTGTTTTCGCGCACATCCCATAAATTCAACTTTATCGCTGTGTTATTGCTTACCTCACATAGCTTCCCCTATGTCGCCGTGTTTTCGCGCACCTCTCATGTCTTTCACCTATATCGCTTTGTTTCCACTCCTCTCATTACTTCCCCTATATCGCTCTGTGTTCTCGCACTTCTGATACTGTTCCCTGTATCAACGTGTTTTCGCTCAACTCTCATAATTTCACCTATATCGCCGTGTTCTCGCACACCTCTCATATCTTCCCCTATATCACTGTGTTTTCGCGCACGTCCAATAGCGTCCCCTATATCGCTGTGTATTCACGCACCTCTCATGACTTCCCCTATATGACTGTGTTTTCGTGCACCTCCCATACCATCCCCTATATTGCTGTGCCTTCGCACACCTCCCATACCTTCCCCTATATCGCTGTGTTTTCGTGTACCTCTCATACCTCCCCTTATATCGCTGTGTTTTCACGCACCTCTCATAACCTCTCCTGTATTGCCGTATTTTTGCGTACCTCTCATAACTTCCCCTATACTGCCGTGTTTTTATGCACATCTCATAACGTCCCCTATATCGCTGTGTATTCGCGCACCTCCCATAGCATCCCCTATATCGCTGTGCCTTCGCGCACCTCTCGTACCTTCCCCTATATCGCACAGTTTTCGCGCACCTCCGATTCCTTCCCCTATGTGGCTGTGTTTTCATGCACCTTCATACCTTCCCCTATATCGCTGTGTTTTCACACACCTCTCACAACTTCTCCTATATCACTGAGTTTTTGTGCACCTCTCATAACTTCTCTAATATCGCTGTTTTCATGCACATCTCATCACGTCCCCTATATCGCTGTGTATTCGCGCACCTCCCATAGCATCCCCTATATCGCTGTCTTTTCGTGCACATCCCATAGATTCAGCTTTATCGCTGTGTTATTGCTCACCTCTCATAGCTTCCCCTGTATTGCCGTGTTTTTGCTCACCTCTCATGTCTTCACCTAGATCGCTATGTTTTCGCTCCTCTCAATTCTTCCCCTGTATCGCTGTGTTTTCTCGCACAATTGATACATTCTCCCATATCGCTGTGTTTTCGCACACCTCTCATTATTTCCCCTATATCGCCGTGTTCTCGCGCACCTCTCATACCTTCCCCTATATGGCCCTGTTTTCGCGCACATCCCATACCTTCCACTATATTGCCCTGTTTTCGTTCACCTCTCATGTCTTCCACTACATCGCTGTGTTTTCTGGCACCTCTGATGCTTTCCCCTGTAACGCCAAGCTTTCGCGCACCTCTCATACTTTCCCCTATATCGCCGTATATATGCGCACCTCTCATACCTCCCCCTATATTGCCATGTTTTTATGCACATCTCATACCGTCTCCTATATCGCTGAGTTTTCGCGCACTCCCATAGCATCCCCTATATCGCTGTGCCTTCGTGCACCTCTCATGCATTCCCGTATATCGCCCTGTTTTCGCGCACCTCCCATACTTTCCCCGATATCGCTGTGTTTTCGTGCTCCTCTCATACCTTCCCCTATATTGCTGTGTTTTCACGCACCTCTCTTAACTTCTCCTATATCGCTGTGTTTTTGCACACCTCTCATACCTTCCCCTATATCGCTCTGTTTTCAGGCACCTCTCATGGCTTCCCCAATATCGCCGTGTATTCATGCACATCTCATACCGTCCCCTATATCGCTGTGTTTTGGCGCACCTCCCATAGCTTCGCCTACATCGCTGCTTTCGCGCACATCCCATAGCTTCACCTTGATTGCTGTGTTATTGCTCACCTCTCATAGCTTACCCTATATCGCCGTGTTTTCGCGCACCTCGCATGTCTTCACGTATATCGCTATGTTTTCGCTCCTATCATTACTTCCCCTATATCGCTTTGTTTTCTCGCACCTCTGATACATTCTCCTGTATTGCCATGTTTTCGCGCACCTCTTACAATTTCCCCTATATCGCCATGTTCTCGCACACCTCTCATACCTTCCCATGTATCACTGTTTCTTTGCGCATGTCCCATAGCGTCCCCTATATCGCTGTGTCTTCTCGCACCTCTGATACATTCCCCTGTATCGCCGTGGTTACGCGCACATCCCATAGATTCCACCATATTGCCCTGTTTTTGCGCACCTCTCATGGCTTCCCCTATATCACGGTGTTTTCGCGCACCTCTGATAGCATCCCCTATATCGCTGTGCCTTCACGCACCTCTCATAACTTCCCCTATATCGCCCTGTTTTCACGCACCTCCCATACCTTCCCCAATATCGCTGTGTTTTCGTGCACCTCTCATACCTTCCCTTATCTCGCTGTGCCTTCACGCACCTCTCATAACTTCCCCTATATCGCCCTGTTTTCACGCACCTCCCATACCTTCCCCAATATCGCTGTGTTTTCGTGCACCTCTCATTCCTTCCCTTATATCGCTGTGTTTTCACGCACCTCTCATAACTTCTCCTAATTCGCTGTATTTTTGCGCAGTTCTTATACTTTCCCATATACTGCCGTGTTTTCATGCACATCTCATAACGCCCCCTATATCGCTGTGTATTCGCGCACACACAATAGCATCCCTTGTATTGCTGTGCTTTCACGCACCTCTCATACCTTCCCCTACTTCGCCCTGTTTTCGCGCACCTTCCATACCTTCCACTATATCGCTGTGTTTTCAGGCACCTCTCATACCTCCCTCTATATTGCTGTGTTTTCACGCACCTCTCATAATTTCTCCTATATCGCCGTATTTTTGCACACCTCTCATGGCTTCCCCAATATCGCCGTGTTTTAATGCACATCTCTTAACGTCCCATATATCACTGTGTATTCGCGCACCTGCCATAGCATCCCCTATATCGCTGTGCCTTCGCGCACCTCTCATACCTTCACCTATGTCGCCCTGTTTTCGCACACCTCCCATACCGTCCCCTATATCGCTGTATTTTCGCACACCTCTCATGGCTTCCCCAATATCGCCGTGTTTTCATGCACATCTCATAACGTCTCCTATATCTCTGAGTATTCACGCACCTCCCATAGCATTCCTTATATCGCTGTGCCGTCGCGTACCGCTCATACCTTCCCCTATATCACCCTGTTTCCCGTGCACTTCCCATGGCTTCGCATACATCGCTGTGTTTTTGCGCACCTCTCATATCTTCCCCTATATCGCCCTGTTTTCGCGCACATCCCATAACTTCAAATTTATCGCTGTGTTATTGCTTACCTCTCATAGCTTCCCCTATATCGCCGTGTTTTCGCGCACCTCTCATGACTTCACCCATATCGCTGTGTTTCCGCTCCTCTCATTACTTCCCCTATATCGCTCTGTGTTCTTCCACTTCTAATACTGTTCCCTGTATCAACGTGTTTTCGCTCAACTCTCATAATTTCACCTATATCGCCGTGTTCTCGCACACCTCTCATATCTTCCCCTATATCACTGTGTTTTCGCGCACGTCTAATAGCGTCCGCTATATTGCTGTGTTTTCACGCACCTCTCATGTCTTCCCCTATATCACTGTGTTTTCGTGCACCTCCCATAACATCCCCTATATTGCTGTGACTTCGCACACCTCTCATACCTTTCCCTATATTGCTGTGTTCTCGCACACCTCTCATACCTTCCCCTATATCGCCCTGTTTTCGCACACCTCTCATACCTCCCCTTACATCGCTGTGTTTTCACGCACCTCTCATAACTTCTCCTGTATTGCTGTATTTTTGCGTACCTCTCATAACTTCCCCATATTGCCGTGCTTTTACGCACATCTCATAACGTCCCCTATATCGCTGTGTACTCGCGCACCTCCCATAGCATCCCCTATATCGCTGTGCCTTCACGAACCTCTCATACCTTCCGCTATATCGCACAGTTTTCGCGCACCTCCGATTCCTTCCCCTATATCGCTGTGTTTTCACACACCTCTCATAACTTCTCCTATATCACTGAGTTTTTGTGCACCTCTCATACCTCCCCTAATATCGCTGAGTTTTCATGCACATCTCATCATGTCCCCTATATCGCTGTATATTCGCGCACCTCCCATAGCATCCCCTATATCCCTGTGCCTTGCACACCTCTCATTGTTTTCCTTATATCGCTGTCTTTTCGCGCACGTCCCATAGATTCAGTTTTATCGCTGTATTATTGCTCACCTCTCATGTCTTCACCTAGATCGCTATGTTTTCGCTCCTCTCAATACTTCCCCTATATCGCTGTGTTTTCTCGCACAATTGATACATTCTCCCGTATCACTGTGTTTTCGCACACCTCTCATTATTTCCCCTATATCGCCGTGTTCTCGCGCACCTCTCATACCTTCCCCTATATGGCCCTGTTTTCGCGCACATCCCATACTTTCCACTATATTACCCTTTTTTCGTGCACCTCTCATGTCTTCCACTACATCGCTGTGTTTTCTGGCACCTCTGATGCTTTCCCCTGTAACGCCAAGTTTTCACGCACCTCTCATACTTCCCCTATATCGCTGTATATATGCGCACCTCTCATACCTCCCCCTATATTGCCATGTTTTTATGCACATCTCATACCGTCTCCTATATCGCTGTGTTTTCGCGCACTCCCATAGCATCCCCTATATCGCTGTGCCTTCGTGCACCCCTCATACCTTCCCCTATATCGCCCTCTTTTCGCGCACCTCCTATACCTTCCCTTATATCGCTGCGTTTTCGTGCACCTCTCATACCTTCCCCTATATGGCTGTGTTTTATAGCACATTTCATAACGTCCCCTATATATCTGTGTATTTGGGCACCTCCCATTCCTTTCCGAATATATCTCTGTGTTTTTGTGCACCTTTCATATCTTCCCCTATATCGCTGTGTTTTCGCACACCTCTCATAACTTCTCCTATATCGCTGTGTTTTTGTGCACCTCTGATATCTTCCCTAATATCGCTGCGTTTTCATGCACATCTCATCACGTCCCCTATATCACTGTGTATTCACGCACCTCCCATAGCATCCCCTATATCGCTGTGCCTTGCGCACCTCTCATAGCTTCCCCTATATCGCTGTCTTTTCGCGCACATCCCATAGATTCACCTTTATCGCTGTGTTATTGCTCACCTCTCATAGCTTCCCCTGTATCGCCGTGTTTTTGCTCACCTCTCATAGCTTCCCCTATATCGCCGTGTTCTCGCACACCTCTCATGCCTTCCCCTATATCAATGTTTTTTTGCGCATGTCCCATAGCGTCCCCTATATCGCTGTGTTTTCTCGCACCTCTGATACATTCCCCTGTATCGCCGTGGTTTTGCGCACATCCCATAGGTTCCACTTTTTCGCCTTGTTTTTGCATACCTCTCATGTCTTCCCCTATATTACGGTGTTTTCGCGCACCTCTCATAGCATCCCCTATATCGCTGTGCCTTCGCGCACCTCTCATAACTTCCCCTATATTGCCCTGTTTTTGCGCACCTCCCATACCTTCCCCAATATCGCAGTGTTTTCGTACACCTCTCATACCTTCACTTAAATCGCTGTGTATTCACGCACCTCTCATAACTTCCCGTATATCACTGTATTTTTGCGTAGTTCGTATAACTTCCTCTATATTGCCGTGTTTTCATGCACATCTCATAACGTCCCCTATATCGCTGTGTATTTGCGCACCTCCCATACCATCCCCTATATCACTGTGCCTTCGCGCACCTCTCATGCATTCCTGTATATCGCTGTGTTTTTGCACACCGCTCATACCTTCCCCAATATCACCGTGTTTTCATGCACATCTCATAACGTCCCCAATGTCGCTGGGTTTTCACGCACCTCTCATAACTTCCCCTTTATCGCCCTGTTTTCGTGCTCCTCTCATACCTTCACCTATATCACTAAGTTTTCACGCAGCTCTCATACCTTCCCCTATATCAATGTTTTTTTCGCACATCTCATACCTTCCCCTATATCGCTGTGCTTTTGCGCACCTCCCATAGCTTCGCCTACATCGCTGTATTCGCGCACATCCCTTAGCTTCACCTTATATCGCTGCGTTTTCATGCACCTCTCATACCTTGCCCTATATTGCCCTGTTTTCTCGCACCTCCTATACCTTCCCTTATATCACTGCGTTTTCGTGCACCTCTCATAGCTTCCCCTATATGGCTGTGTTTTCATGCACATCTCATAACGTCCCCTATATCGCTGTGTATTCGTGCACCTCCCATTCCTTCCCGTATACATCTCTGTGTTTTCGTGCACCTTTCATACCTTCCCCTATATCGCTGCGTTTTCATGCACATATCATCACGTCCCCTATATAGCTGTGTATTCACGCACCTCCCATAGCATCCCCTATATAACTGTGCCTTGCGCACCTCTGATAGCTTCCCCTATATCACTGTCTTTTCGCTCACATCCCATAGATTCACCTTTATCGCTTTGTTATTGCTCACCTCTCATAGCTTCCCCTGTATCGCCGTGTTTTCGCACACCTCTCATAATTTCCCCTATATCGCCGTGTTCTCGCACACCTCTCATACCTTACCCTATATCGCCCTGTTTTCGTGCACATCGCATAGCTTCCACTATATTGCCCTGTTTTCCTGCACCTCTCATGTATTCCACTACATCACTGTGGTTTCTGGCACCTCTGATGCATTCCCCTGTAACGCCAAGTTTTCGCGCACCTCTCGTACTTTCCCCTATCTTGCTGTGTTCTCGCACATCTCTCATACCTTCCCCTATATCACTGTGTTTTCACGCACGTCCCATAGCGTCCTCTATATCGCTGTGCTTTCATGCACCTCTCATACCTTCCCCTACATCGCCCTGTTTTAGCGCACATCCCATAGCTTCCACTATATAGCCCTGTTTTTGCGCACCTCTCATGTCTTCCCCTACATCGCTGTGTTTTCTCACACCTCTGATGCATTCCCCTGTAACACCAAGTTTTCGCGCACCTCTCATAATTTCCCCTATATCACCGTGTTTTCGCGCACCTCTCATAGCTTCCTTATATCGCCATGTTTTCATACACATCTCATACCGTCCCCTATATCACTGTGTTTTCGCGCACCTCCCATAACATCCCCTATATCGCTGTGCCTTCGTGCACCTCTCATACCTTCTATATTGCCGTGTTTTCATGCACATCTCATAACGTCCCCTGTATTGCTGGGTTTTCACGCACCTCTCATAACTTCCCCTATTTCGTCCTGTTTTTGCGCACCTCTCAGAACTTCCCCTATATCGCTGTGTTTTCACACACCTCTCATGGTTTCCCGACTATCGCCGTGTATTCATGCACATCTCATACCGTCCCCTATATCGCTGTGTCTTGCGCACCTCTCATACCTAAACCTATATCGCTGTCCTTTCGCACACATCCCAGAGATTCACCTTTATCGCTGTGTTATTGCTCACCTCTCATAGCTTCCCCTGTATCGCCGTGTTTTCGCACACCTCTCATAATTTCCCCTATATCGCCGTGTTCTCGCACACCTCTCATACCTTACCCTATATCGCCCTGTTTTCGTGCACATCGCATAGCTTCCACTATATTGCCCTGTTTTCCTGCACCTCTCATGTATTCCACTACATCACTGTGGTTTCTGGCACCTCTGATGCATTCCCCTGTAACGCCAAGTTTTCGCGCACCTCTCATCCTTTCCCCTATCTTGCTGTGTTCTCGCACATCTCTCATACCTTCCCCTATATCACTGTGTTTTCGCGCACGTCCCAAGGCGTCCTCTATATCGCTGTGCTTTCATGCACCTCTCATACCTTCCCCTACATCGCCCTATTTTAGCGCACATCCCATAGCTTCCACTATATAGCCCTGTTTTTGCGCACCTCTCATGTCTTCCCCTACATCGCTGTGTTTTCTCACACCTCTGATGCATTCCCCTGTAACACCAAGTTTTCGCGCACCTCTCATAATTTCCCCTATATCACCGTGTTTTCGCGCACCTCTCATAGCTTCCCTTATATCGCCATGTTTTCATACACATCTCATACCGTCCCCTATATCACTGTGTTTTCGCGCACCTCCCATAACATCCCCTATATCGCTGTGCCTTCGTGCACCTCTCATACCTTCTCCTATATTGCCGTGTTTTCATGCACATCTCATAACGTACCCTGTATTGCTGGGTTTTCACGCACCTCTCATAACTTCCCCTATTTCGTCCTGTTTTTGCGCACCTCTCAGAACTTCCCCCTATATCGCTGTGTTTTCACACACCTCTCATGGTTTCCGGACTATCGCCGTGTATTCATGCACATCTCATACCGTCCCCTATATCGCTGTGTCTTGCGCACCTCTCATACCTAAACCTATATCGCTGTCCTTTCGCACACATCCCAGAGATTCACCTTTATCGCTGTGTTATTGCTCACCTCTCATAGCTTCCCCTGTATCGCCGGGTTTTAGCTCACCTCTCATACCTTCCCCTGTATCGCCGGGTTTTAGCTCACCTCTCATAGCTTCCACTATATTGCCTTGTTTTCGCGCACCTCTCATGACTTCCCCTATATCACTGTGTTTTCGCGCTCCTTCGATAGCATCCCCTATATTGCTGTGCCTTCGCATACCTCTCATAACTTCATCTATATCACCCTGTTTTTGAGCACCTTCCATACCTTCTCCTATATCGTTGTGCCTTGCGCACCTCTCGTACCTTCCCCTATATCGCTGTCTTGTCGCGCACATCCTATAGATTCACCTTTATCGCTGTGTTATTGCTCACCTCTCATAGCTTCCCCTACATCGCCGTGATTTTATGCACGTCTCATAACGTCCCCTATATCGCTGTGTATTCGTGCACCTCCCATACCTTCCCCTATATCGCTGTGTTTTGACACACTTCTCATAACTTCTCTTATCTAGCTGTGTTTGTGTGCACCTCTCATACCTTCCCTAATACCGTTGCGTTTTCATGCACATCTCATCACGTCCCCTATATCGCTGTGTATTCGCGCACCTCCCATAGCATCCCCTATATCGCTGCGCAATCGCGCAATTCTCATACATTCCCCTATATCGCTGTGCCTTCATGCGCCTCTCATACCTTCCCCTATATTGCCCTGTTTTTGCGCACCTCCCATTCCTTCCCCTATATCGCTGTTTTCGTGCATCTCTCATACCTTTCCCTATATCGCTTTATTTTCACACACCTCTCATAACTTCTCCTATATCGCTGTGTTTTTGTGCACCTCTCATACCCTCCCTAATATCGCTGCGCTTTCATGCACATCTCATCACGTCCCCTATATCGCTGTATATTCATGCACCTCCCATAGCATCCCCTAAATCACTGTGCCTTCGTGCACCTCTCATACCTTCCCCTATATCGCCCTGTTTTCGCGCTCCTCCTATACCTTCCTTTATATCGCTGCGTGTTCGTGCACCTCTCATACCTTCCCCTACATTGCCTTGTTTTCGCGCACCTCCTATACCTTCCCTTATATAGCTGCGTTTTCGTTTACCTCTCATACCTCCCCCTTTATCGTTGTGTTTTCACACACCTCTCATAACTTCTCCTATATTTCTGTATTTTTGCGCACCTCTCATAACTTCCCCAATATCGCCGTGATTTTATGCTCATCTCATAACGTCCCCTATATCGCTGTGTATTCGTGCACCTCCCATACCTTCCCCTATATTGCTGTGTTTTCGCACACCTCTCATAACTTCTCCTAAATAGCTGTGTTTTTGTGCACCTCTCATACCTTCCCTAATACCGTTGCGTTTTCATGCACATCTCATCACGTCCCCTATATCGCTGTGTATTCACGCACATCCCATAGTATCCCCTATATCGCTGTGCCTTGCGCACCTCTCATAGCTTCCCCTGTATCGCTGTCTTTTCACGCACATCCCATAGATTCACCTTTATCGCTGTGTAATTGCTCACCTGTCATAGCTTTCCCTGTATCGCCGTGTTTTTACTCACCTCTCATAGCTTCCCCTATATCGCTGTGTTTTCGCGCACCTCTCATGTCTTCACCAAGATCGCTATGTTTTCGCTCCTCTCAATACTTCCCCTATAGCGCTGTTTTGTCGCACATCTGATACATTCTCCCGTATCGACGTGTTTTCACACACCTCTCATAATTTACCCTATATCGCCGAATTCTCGCACACCTCTCATACTTTCCCCCATATCACTGTGTTTTTGCGCACCTCCCATTCCTTCACCTATATCGCTGTTTTCGTGCACCTCTCATACCTTCCCCTATATCGCTGTGTTTTCACACACCTCTCATAACTTCTCCTACATCTCTGTGTTTTTGTGCACCTCTCATACCTTCCCTTATATCGCTGCGTTTTCATGCACATCTCATCACGTCCCCTATATCGCAGTGTATTCACGCACCTCCCATAGCATCCCCTATATGGCAGTGCCTTGCGCACCACTCATACCTTTCCCTATATCGATGTCTTTTCGCGGGCATCCCATAGTTTCACCTTTATCGCTGTGTTATTGCTCACCTCTCATAGCTTCCCCTGTATCGCCGTGTTTTTGCTCACCTCTCATAGCTTCCCCTATATCACCGTGTTTTCGCGTACCTTTCCTGTCTTCCACTATATCACTGTGTTTTCGCGCACCTTCCGTAGCATCCCCTATATTGCTAGGCCTTCGCATACCTCTCATAACTTCATCTATATCACCCAGTTTTCGATCACCTTCCATAAATACCCCTACATCGCTGTGTTTTCGTGCACCTCTTATACCTCCCCCTATATCGCTGTGCCTTGCGCACCTCTCATACCTTCCCCTATATCGCTGTCCTTTCGCGCACATCCCATAGATTCACCTTTATCGCTGTGCTATTGCTCACCTCTCATAGCTTCCCCGGTATCGCCGTGTTTTTGCGCACCTCTCATAATGTCCCCTATATCGCTGTGTAT
Organism: Mobula birostris; assembly: GCF_030028105.1. NCBI lineage: Eukaryota > Metazoa > Chordata > Chondrichthyes > Myliobatiformes > Myliobatidae > Mobula > Mobula birostris. Next base: position 64,700 of record NW_027275106.1, read on the forward strand.
TCACGCACCTCCCATAGCATCCCCTATATCGCTGTGCCTTCGTGCACCTCTCATACCTTCCCCTTTATCGTCCTGTTTTCACGCACCTCCCATTCCTTCACCTTTATCGCCCTGTTTTCGCGCACCTCCCATTCCTTCACCTATATTGCTGTTTTTGTGCATCTCTCATACCTTTCCCTATATCGCTGTGTTTTCACACACCTCTCATAACTTCTACTATATCGCTGTGTTTTTGTGCACCTCTCATACCCTCCCTAATATCGCTACGTTTTCATGCACATCTCATCACGTCCCCTATATCGCTGTATATTCATGCACCTCCCATAGCATCCCCTAAATCACTGTTCCTTCGTGCACCTCTCATACCTTCCCCTATATCGCCCTGTTTTCGCGCTCCTCCTATACCTTCCCTTATATCGCTGCGTGTTCGTGCATCTCTCATACCTTCCCCTATATTGCCTTGTTTTCGCGCACCTCCTATACCTTCCCTTATATCGCTGCGTTTTCGTTTACCTCTCATACCTCCCCCTATATCGTTGTGTTTTCACGCACCTCTCATAACTTCTCCTATATTTCTGTATTTTTGCGCACCTCTCATAACTTCCCCAATATCGCCGTGATTTTATGCTCATCTCATAACGTCCCCTATATCGCTGTGTATTCGTGCACCTCCCATACCTTCCCCTATATTGCTGTGTTTTCGCACACCTCTCATAACTTCTCCTATATAGCTGTGTTTTTGTGCACCTCTCATACCTTCCCTGATACCGTTGCGTTTTCATGCACATCTCATCACGTCCCCTATATCGCTGTGTATTCACACACATCCCATAGTATCCCCTATATCGCTGTGCCTTGCGCACCTCTCATAGCTTCCCCTATATCGCTGTCTTTTCGCGCACATCGCATAGATTCACCTTTATCGCTGTGTAATTGCTCACCTGTCATAGCTTTCCCTGTATCGCCGTGTTTTTACTCACCTCTCATAGCTTCCCCTATATCGCTGTGTTTTCGCGCACCTCTCATGTCTTCACCAAGATCGCTATGTTTTTGCTCCTCTCAATACTTCCCCTATAGCGCTGTTTTCTCGCACATCTGATGCATTCTCCCGTATCGACGTGTTTTCACACACCTCTCATAATTTACCCTATATCGCCGAATTCTCGCACACCTCTCATACCTTCCCCTATATCTTTGTGTTTTTGCGCACGTCCCATTGCGTCCCCTATATCGCTGTGTTTTTTGTGCACCTCTTATACCTTCCCCTATATCGTCCTGTTTTCATGCACATCCCATATCTTCCACTATATTGAACTGTTTTCGCGCACCTCTCACGTATTCCACTACATCGCTGTGTTTTCTGGCACCTCTGATGCATTCCCCTGTAACGCCAAGTTTTCGCGCACCTCTCATACTTTCCCCTATATCGCCATGTTTTTATGCACATCTCATACCGTCTCCTATATCGCTGTGCTTTCGCGCACCTCCCATAGCATCCCCTATATCGCTGTGCCTTCGTGCACCTCTGATACCTTCCCCTATATCGCCATGTTTTTATGCACATCTCATACCGTCCCCTATGTTACTGAGTTTTCGCGCACCTCCCATAGCATCCCCTATATCGCTGTGCCTTCGTGCACCTCTGATACCTTCCCCTATATCGCCCTGTTTTCGTGCACCTCTCATACCTTCCCCTATTTCGCTGTGTTTTCATGCACATCTCATAACGTCCCCTATTTCGCTGTGTTTTCGAGCACCTCCCATAACATTCCCTATATCGCTGGGTTTTCATGCACCTCTCATAACTTCCCCTATATCGCCGTGTTTTCGCGCACCTCTCATAATTTCCCCTATCTCGCCGTGTTCTCGCACATCTCTCATACATTCCCCTATATCACTGTGTTTTCATGTTCGTCCCATTGCGTCCCCTCTATCGCTGTTTTTTCGCACACCTCTCATAGTTTCCCATCTATCACCGTGTATTCATGCGTATCTCAAACCATCCCATATATCGCTGTGCTTTCGCGCTCCTCTCACACCTTCCCCTATATCGCTGTGTTTTCGTGCACCTCTCATACCTTCACTAATTTCGTTACATTTTCATGCACATCTCATCACGTCCCCTATATCGCTGTGTATTCACGCACCTCCCATACCATCCCCTATATCGCTGCGCATTCGCGCACCTCTCATACCTTCCCCTACATCGCCCTGTTTTAGCGCACATCCCATAACTTCCACTATATTGCCATGTTTTTGCGCACCTCTCATGTATTCCCCTACATCGCTGTGTTTTCTCGCACCTCTGATGCATTGCCGTGTAACGCCAAGTTTTCGCACACGTCTCATACTTTCCCCTATATCGCCGTGTTCTCGCGCACCTCTCATAGCTTCCCATATATCGCCATGTTTTCATACACATCTCATACCGTCCCCTATATCACTGTGTTTTCGCGCACCTCCCATAGCATCCCCTATATCGCTGTGCCTTCGTGCACCTCTCATACCTTCCCCTATATCGCCGTGTTTTCATGCACATCTCATAACTTCCCCTATATCGCTGTGTTTTCGCACACCTCGCATACCTTCTCCTATATCGATGTCTTTTCGCGCACATCCCATAGATTCACCTTTATCGCTTTGTTATTGCTCACCTCTCATAGCTTCCCCTGTATCGGCGGGTTTTAGCTCACCTCTCATAGCTTCCACTATATTGCCTTGTTTTCGCGCACATCTCATAACGTCCCCTATATCGCCGTGTTTTTACGCACATCTCATAACGTCCCCTATATCGCTGTGTTTTCTCGCACCTCTGATGGCTTCCCTGATATCGCCGTGTATTCATGCACATCTCACACCGTCCCCTATATCGCTGTGTTTTCGCGCACCTCTCATACCTTCCCCTCTATCGCTGTGTTTTCACGCACCTCTCTTAACTTCTCCTATATCGCTGTGATTTGCAACACCTCTCATACCTTCCCCTATATCGCTGTGTTTTCAGGCACCTCTCATGGCTTCCCCAATATCGCCGTGTATTCATGCACATCTCATACCGTCCCCTAAATCGCTGTGTTTTCGCGCACCTCCCATAACTTCGCCTACATCGCTATTTTCGCGCACATCCCATATCTTCACCTTGATCGCTGTGTTATTGCTCACCTCTCATAGCTTACCCTATATCGCTGTGTTTTCGCGCACCTCGCATGTCTTAAGTTATATCGCAATGTTTTCGCTCCTATCATTACTTCCCCTATATCGCTGTGTTTTCTCGCACCTCTGATACATTCTCCTGTATTGCCATGTTTTCGTGCACCTCTTAAAATTTCCCCTATATCGCCGTGTTCTCACACACCTCTCATACATTCCCCTATATCACTGTTTTTTTGCGCATGTCCCATGGTGTCCCCTATATGGCTGTGTTTTCTCGCACCTCTGATACATTCCCCTGTATCGCCGTGGTTTCGCGCACATCCCATAGTTTCCACTATATTGCCCTGTTTTTGTTCACCTCTCATGCCTTCCCCTATATCACGGTGTTTTTGCGCACTTCTCATAACATCCCCTGTATTGCTGTGCCTTCACACACCTCTCATAACTTCCCCAATATCGCCCTGTTTTCGCTCACCTCCCATACCTTCCCCAATATCGCTATGTTTTCGTGC